>NC_091123.1:77924753-78224753 GCF_040183065.1 Periplaneta americana | reverse complement strand
AATATTGACAAATCTGAAGACATGTCCAAGGTTACAATAGTGGAAAATGATATAAGTTTAAAAACAGTATAAATGGCATTATTACATGTGGTGTATATAATTATGCATATTTAAATAAAACGGCATATGAAAAATAATGCGTATTATTACTATTGACTGTTGAAAAAGAGAACAGGAATAAAATCAACTGATTTGTAGGAAGGACACCGTTATGAATAAAAAAAATTATTAAATATGCATATGCATATCAAGAGACTGAACATTTGCGTATTTTTTCACTTGAATCTTCTGGTTTTATTTATTGTAATGTCTTTCTTTCAAAGAAGCTGCGATTGTGAAATATCTGGGCATCACTATTGATAAGCATCTGAAACGGTATTCTCATGTTTCTTATTTAAGCAGCAGCTTACGTAAAGCAGTATATAAATTTTTCATTCTACGCCGCATTTAATCCACAAATATTTTACATACAATTTATTTAGTTTTCTTTTTTTCAGTCTGCCGTTCAATATGGCATTTCGTTGGGTGGAATTTTTTTTTTTTAGATCCTGTTAAATTTTTATAAAAAAGAATAATGAAAACCTGCTTAACAACATATTGATTACCCCTCATCTTTTCTGAATTAAAAATCTATAAGAGTGAACAATATTACGCAAATATATATTGTTAATGTATAGCCACAAAACTCGTAAGGATTACATGCCATTTTTTTGCTATACGGAACTTCAATTTACTTTCTTAGTTGGAATGTTAAAAGTGGTATAATTTTAAAGAAGTTATGTACCTTATGACAGGGTCTCGTTTCGATACCGGTGTGGTGTCATCTTCAGTGTCTTTCGAACAATTGCTGCTCTATCCTTAAAGAAAAAAAAGTATTTCACAACTACAGGTGTAAAACACAGTATTAGACTAGGACCAAGATTATACAATTCATAATGAAAATGCACCCTGAACCTTAAACATTTTTGTTATTATTTTTTTAAGTAAACATCTGTTTGTAAATGATAATTAAATTGATTTTCTGTGTCAAGTTTTCTAATCTTCTTACCTTTCTTTTGTTTTTTGTACAATATTTCTATGTATTAACTTTTGTATTTCTTGTATTAGATGAAACTACATCTGAACACGAGCTTTGCTTATACCGGTGTTCCTGGTTTTTATGTTTTATGCACTTAATTTAGTATAAATAAATATCAATATAATTATAATAAACTAATTTTAGTACAAACATAGCCACATTCTATTTCAGTTATAAGATAGTAGGCCTATGTCCAATGCAGAAGTAACTTACAAACATGCATATCTTTCCTGAGCAATATTGGAGAAACAACATTAAAATCTTTGCTAAGAAATTTAAAAAAATATCATTAGAGACAGCAAGACTGTAATAGAGAATACCGAATTTTGTCGCATAAGCATAATTTCCTCATTAAGATTTTTCAACACTAATCTCACTAGGGGCTTCGATTTATCTAGGCAAAATAAAAAATCGAGTAGGATTTAATTGAGTATTACAAGATTAGAAGAAAGTATAATATATAGATTAAAAGAAATGAAGTACTCTAATACAATAAAATATTAATTCACTTACTAAAATTCTGTTTTACTAATGTCAGCTTCAACAAAACGTTTTAACGGAACCGCCATTTTCAGTTGACTATCTATGCAGTAAACAAATGACGATTGCAAAGCATGTTTTATAGTACTGTAAAGAATTTGCAGTTCGAAATGTTGGCAAACAAAGAAACAAATGGTAGGAAGGTGATAAAAACAGAAGAACGTATAATTTTATTATAAAGATTATAAGAAATAAAGTACTCTAATGCAATAAACAGATTTTAATTGACTTACTAAAATTCTATTTCACTAATGTTAGCTTCACCAAAACGTTTGAACGGAACCGCCATAGTCAGTTGATTATCTATGCGGGAAACAAATGACGATCGCAAAGCATGTTTTATAGTACCCTAAAGAATTTGCAGTTTAAAATGTTGACAAAGAAACAAATACTACAGAAGTGATTAAAAGAAACAAATGCTAGGGAAGTGATAAAATTGTAGCGATAAACAGCCACGATTAGTTGAAACACGTCCATTCGTACCTTTTATTGGTCAAAAGTAGTTTGACGTAGTAAATATGTAATAGACATTTTAAAAATTTAAATAGGATTAAATTAAAAGAGATAATTTCATTATTTACTACCTCCGATTCAGGTTCTGGCTGATATGTTCTTCTATTATCAGGCAGTACATCTCACTTGACGATAAGTGTCAGAGGAAGAACAATAAAATATGTATATATGTATGTATGTATGTATGTATGTATGTATGTATGCCCTTAGCACGAGTTCTACTCTTTCAGAGGCAAGCTAAAGTTTTTCTGTTTATATTATATTTTATATTACAATTATTAGCAGGATAAATAAATAAAATAAATAAAAATCTGCAATCTGATTAGTGTAATATGTAACTAGTCAGCGATTTATGCAGTGGAGGGGGGGAAGGAACTGGCCACCATACCCAATTATCTCTTGGTTTAGTTGCCTAATGAGTGATGTCTTATTGGTGTTACTTAGGTTCAAACTTGTGTTCGAACAGTTGACTAAAGAACAATTACTGTATTTTTCTTACACTGTGAAGAAACTACATTAAAGTAATATGACACTACGCTTCAATTGAAAGTTCAATTTAAAGAATCTTCAAAAAGGAGATATTTCTGAGTTCATGTCTGTAATTAAATTATATATGTGCTAACAGAATATACATCCTTCTACTGGTAGCAACATTGTCAGAGATCAGATTACCTGTCACCAAAATACCAAGACATAAATTAAGTACGAAGAGCTCCTCCCATTGTCTCTAGATCTCATATTACATAATGAACGTTAACTGCAGAGTGTCTCTGTATCGTAATGTTTGGACACTGTAATAAATTATATCCATTAGGGAGAATGATCATACCGTGGAAGAAGCAGCAGATAAACTATTCACAGTTATTGTACACTCGAACTATGTTCTGGAAGACTGACTACAAAATACATTTACATCCTTCAGTTTATAAATAATAGGACTTCATGGCTGATTCGAAGTCAAGAATCTTCTCTTAATAACCAAAAATAACCAGATCTCTGAGACTACTCTTCATGTCAGGGTAGTTCCACTATGGCTTACATGTCGTCAAAAGTTTAACTGTTTCACATCCAAGAAATCCCTTTTCTTGATTGTTGAAGCCTTAATCTTGAGGTTGGAAACGAATTCCCATTACTTGCAGATCTGATCCTGATTTGTGAAGGATGGATTTTGCTTATGTCTTAAGTTCAAGTTCCAAGAGATGGCGCTACCGTAGGACGATAATATCACAGTCTACTATATACAGTCACGAAGCTTGAGTTTTGAGGTTGCTAGAAACAATAGACTGTGACAGTACTATTTTGCATTGCCTGTAATGAGGCGATATTAGCGATCCTAGTGGTGAGCAACTACCTAATGTTTGCATATTTACTACGTATTGAGCTTCGCGATTGTATATACTAGACTGTGATAATATATGACCATTCCTCGGATTAATAAAGCTATGTTTCGTTTTTAATGATCTTAATATATCAAATGTGGCTATTTGGTAGTGTTACATTGTTGTTGCGTTTGGGTCATTCAGAGATGAATTGCCATCTCTGTTGTTCGAGTATTTTACAGAAAGTTATGTCTAAGAACAATCAAGTATCTTAACTCTTGGATTACACTGACTATTACACTTTTACTACGTCACACTACTTTTGACCAATAAAACGGTACGAAAGGACGTCTTTTAAATAATCATGGCTGCTTATCGCACAATTGTATCGCTTCCCTAGCATTTGTTTAATTTTATCACTACGCTAGCATTTGTTTCTTTGTTTGCCAACATTTCAAACTGCACTAGTCTGGACGTCAAAAACAGAAAATTACAAACCACTCCAGTCGATGCACGGCAATTTCAAATATGACTCGCATTGGCATTCAAGAACAAGAATTAATAAAGATCACTGGTCATAGCTATGCATCTTCCCTGAAACCCTATTTACAAATAAATGAAGAGCACCATTCGAAAATCCTGAATAAGTTGAGGGATACACCATGTACATCAACTACGCACACGTCCAATATAACATCAACTGAACCACCAACCACTAAAACATTCAAATTTGAAAATTGTACTTTCAATAATTGTTTCTTTTAAAATTATTCATGTTTATTTTTATTTCATAATCGTTAATTAAAACGTTTATTGTTTATTTCATCATCTCTAATTAAAACTTCTGGTATATGATATTATGTATAGTCACGTATCAGAGATTGTTTAATACTAAGATTTATTGAAAATCATCTGTCAAGTGACGTTGATTACTGGGATCCGGATGATTGAAGTGGAATGCAAATGTTTTAATAAATATGAAACTAAATCAACAAAGCCTTCTTGACTAGTAACCGTCCACAGAGTTCAATGAAGATTTCATAGATAGATAGATAGACAGACAGACAAACAGACAGATTTATTCGTTCCATAATATTCTTACATTTCCTTTATAGCATAGAATAAAGAACATGTCCAATTCTTACTTTTAATAATAAAATGCAATACATATAAAATGCAAATATGAAATATGTACAGAATTAATAACTTAATAACAATAATATTTTATACAATGTAATATGTTTACCATTTAATAGTATTATAATATTTACACAGTACTGTGAAATGTCAAGAATTCATCTACAGAATAGAAAGTGTGAGATATTAAGTAATTTTTTAGTTTTACCTTAAATAATGCAGGGTTTTGGCTATGATTCTTAATGTCTTCAGGAAGACTATTGAACATTTTTATCGCCACGTAACGTACTCCCCTTTGAAAGCATGATAAATTTGATGATGGCGTATGAAAATCATTAATTCTGCGGGTATTTATACTATGTATGGCTGAGTTAGTTGGAAAATTTTCTTTATTACATAAGAGGAAATTTATTGTTGAGTATAGGCCTATATATTGATTTGTTAAGGTTAGAATCTCTAATTGTTTAAAAAATAATCTACATGATTCTCTAGCCTTTGCTCCAACTATTATTCTAATGGCTCTTTTTTGTAATAAGAATATATTTTTACTATCTGCAGAATTTCCCCAAAATATTATTCCGTAGGACATAATGGAATGAAAATAGGCAAAATATATTGTCTTTAAGATACTGCTGTTTATAAATTGTTGTAACGACCTAATTGCGAAGCATGCTGAGCTAAGTTTGGGGGTTATTTCTTTGATATAATTTTTCCAATTCACTGTATTATTAATATGCAAACCAAATAATTGGCACAACTGATAACAAGAAAAAAGCTGATCATAACACACTACTGCCATCTAACGTAATGTTGAGATGGTACAATAATACATTTGAAGACAGTTGTATTTTCGTAAGTCAATTAATATTTTATTGTATTGGAGTACTTTATTACTTCTAATCTTTATATATACTTTCTTCTAATCGTGTAATAGTCAATTAAATCCCACTCAAGTTTTGTTTTTCTCTAGATAAACCAAAACCTCTAGTGAGATTACTGTTGATTTTACAATTCACTCGTTTACAAATGACATACTGTTCTCTTTCAAGTGCTAATTTCTGTTCCTGTCGTTTTTTAATAGAAACATGCTGGATATTTTACCCATCAATCGGCGATTCATCTCGTTTGCTATATTTGTCACTGTAAGACTGAAATCCTAGAAGACAGATATATCTCTAACCTAATTTTTGCCGATGGAGAGACGGCAAAAATTCCCAGATCTGGCGGTAAAATCGCTGAATTTGTAACTCTGCTCACAATATTCCAATCAGTTCGAGGAATTCCGTTAGCAGTCGAAGCCAGGGGTAGAACAATCGTAGTCAAAAAGACCACCCAACCTGAGTAGACAATTTATTATTGTCAGAACTCCTTTCGTTATGCTGGTTGCTAAGTCACCTGGGTGAATTTCTCTTTACACTGTAAAACAACTGTCCACATCGTTCTCTGTATTGGAGATTAGAGCACGCGCGGTGTGGCTTTTCACATAAAACGCTGACTGCATTAGCATAATTCCTGGAAAATAATATTGTTATTCCCTTCCTAGAAGATGGGTGGTTGTCATTAGAGAAAGGAGATTTCAGTAATAAAATTATTTCATTCGGAACGTAAAGGAACGAATAAAAGTAAATAAGCTTTTTTTTATCCGCTTTGGACCTGTTTAAGAGACGAAACTTTTTTCATGGCGAACGATATCTTTTCTGGTTTCCATAGTGAAAAGTAATAGCTCTACCCCGAAACCGCCTTCAGGCTATGGTACAGTGTGCTTATTATAACGGAAGTTTTTGTTCAAACAGTCCCAGTAGCACGTTTTTTAATAAAGGAGATGATGTTCAGAAGATAACCGTTGTTATTTTTTTCAATCCATCGCTGGCATGTAGCTTATGCAGTCTCACTCAATATTTCTCATCAAGCGATCATTAAAAAATTAAAGATTTTGTGTCTGCATACAACCAAACACTATTGAAATCTTTCCTTTTACGTATTAATGTAAATGACTCCAGTTATTCATTTCATTAAAACTACGTGACAGAAATATAATTGTTTTAAACGTTCACAATTTATGTCTATAAGATATTGTACTATCTCCTCTTATGTTATCGGTAAAATCACCATCAGATTTCATGACAAATCGTTAGAATTGTTAAATGTTTTACGACAACTGTGTTTTCACTTTCTACTTGTACCAAGTACAAAAATAAAGTTTTGTAACTCTGACAAAATCTATTGAGAGATTCCTACGAAAATACACACTTTTTAACGATCCGCATACAGAAAAAGTTTCTATGAATCAATTCAACCCGAATGCGACTCATGAAACATTATCAACTTTTTATGAAAGAGATAGACTAATGGGTCATTATTTGAAAAGTAACACAAAATGGCGGTTTATTCAATCGGCTCTATAGTTAATGCACACTTTTTTCATTTCCTACGTTACATCACGTTATACACAGAATTTTATAGGCAGTACTCTAAAAAATATTGTTCAGAGGAAGTAGTTATTAATTATACACCGTGTCCCGCTTAGAGGAATTGAGAAAAAAAATGCTCACCACTTAAAACCAGATAAAGATATCGTTGAGATTTACATATGACAAGATAGAGAAACTGTCCAAGTTTACGAAACAAAATCTGAAAACAGCTGCTTGCGTAACTTTCGTTTGTTTGTTGCTAAAACAAGCCTGGCGCCATTTTGTAGGAGAACACGCCATGGTCAACATGTGGACACCACAACAGAAAGTTCAGTGTGTGCGATGGCTAGTAGAAGAAAAATCTGTTACGCGAGTATAGCGCCGTGTTCGTCGTACGTGGATAGGTGGATCGGAAGACGAGGACCCATTGTCTGGCCAATCAGGTCACCCGATCTACCCCCCTTGGACTTTTTTTCTGAGGCTTTTTAAGGATGCTGTGTACCAGAGAGGCAGAGCTAACACTTTGGAGGAACTGAGACAACGCATCACAAATGCAGCTGCGCTAGTGACTTCACAAATGCCACAGAACACTTGGCGGGAGGTTGAATACCGTTTAGATGTCTGCAGAGCAACTCAAGGCACACACAGGGAGTTGCATTGAGCATTCTCCGAAACTCTGAGAGTTTTTACAAGTTATGTAAAACGTTAAACCATTATTTACACTTGAAATTATAACATTTCTCGATCCCTCTAAGCGGGGAAACGGTGTAGGGTAAACATTGGTAATTTCGTGGCAGTGGTTTTTTCGTGACATTTTTGCTTTGCTTTTTCATGAACTAACCAATGGTGTTACGAGATTCAAACTTCCGCCAAGGGATTGCATATGTTTTCCGGTTTCCAGAAACATACAGCTATGCTTTGTGTAGCTGCTTCAGTGAGCTTTTATATTTGGAGAGAGCAAGTTAGCGTCGACTTCTCAAGCGTACAAATTTTGTGGATGTTTGTAATTACATTACAGCCTTATTACTAAAGGTAAGAATATGATATTTGGAGCAATGATTTATAATATCTTAATGAAATTTTAGGAAATGTTTTTGGAATTTTAGATACAGCGGTAGTCGCCATATAGGCTTAGCTTTACTCATAGAAATATTAGCTGCTTGAGGCGGAATTTTGTTGAGCATTAAGCGTTACATTTTATACTATTTTAGAAATTGTATTACAATACGAATTTTAGAAATCTGAAGATAAGATGTGATAACAAAAAAGAAAATGGGGACGCAATGGGTTCAGTGTAGCTTCTGTTTGATTTGTTATCATGCTAAGTGCCAATGATAAGTGCTACATGACTTACTTGCAAGAATTGTGACAAAATATGAAACATGGCTTCACCATTTTGGACCGGAGACAGAGGCAGACAATGGAGTGGCATCATACAAATTCACCAAAGAAATAGAAATTCAAAAGTGCACCTTCGGCAGGAAAAGTTATGGTTACTGTGTTTTTCGATTCAGAAGGACTCTTGCTTGTGGACATCATGCCACACGGAACCACCATTAATTCTGACGCGTATGTGGCAACTCTCAAGAAACTTCAAGCTCGACTGAGTCGTGTTCGACGACATCGGGAGAAGCAGGATGTTCTGCTGTTGCACGACAACGCACAGCCGTATGTCAGTCACAAGACCACAGACCAGATCAGAAAATTCGGATAGACAACACTGAAACGGCCGCCTTACAGTCCTGAACTGGCACCGTGCGATTACCATGTCTTTGGTAAACTGAAGGATCCCTTCGCGGAACGAGGTTAGAAGATGACGCCCTTGTGCACGCTGCTAAAGAGTGGCTCAGACGTGTTGGTCCAGACGTTTACCGTGCTGGTCTACAGACCCTCGTTCCTAGGTTACGTAAGGCAGTTGTAAGGGACAGGGATTATGTGGAAAAGTGGCATTTTGTTCTTAAAGGATGTATCTACATTCTGTGAAAATAGCAAAGCTATAGGATAAAAATAAAATTTTTAAACAAATCTTATGCATTACTTTTGGAGTTACCCTAGTAATATAGGCTATAGTAAAGTCCGTAATAAAAGTGTTCATCCTTTCAGAGCAAAGAAGATCCCCTCTCAATTTCAATTTTTACTTTGATTTCATTCTTATTATGTGTTGATATGTATTTCTATGTTTTCTTGTTATGAATACTAGACGGAATACTATGTTTGAAGTCTTGTAACAATAAATGAGAATTTAATTTGACTTTAATGAATTTTTCCATAATTCTTCTACCTCTCACGAAATTACCAAAGTTATCACGAAATAACCAACCTTTTAGCTTAAATTGTAAAAGTGGTTTTTGGCACTTGTTCAAGAACGTGTCCAATCTTTTATGTCTCCAGATTTGTACAGCAGATTATCGTCTTTTAGATGAAAAAATTGGAATAAGGATATATTTACACATTTGCATTTTTAATTACTTTTCATGAAATTATCACGAAATTACCAATGTTTACCCTATAATAAAAGTAAACGCCTAATCGAAATTTCATAAAGCAACATTTTTGGATTAAAATGTTTGTACATTATTACTTTGCAAAATTAATTAAATATATTGTATACGTTAGGAAAGTAAATCAATTTACTATTATAAACAGATCATACGTCGAATTCAAAAGTTATACCAAAAAATTTGAAGACGTACAGATTATTAAACAAATTTATTTACAAAATTAACACAACTCTAGCCATTATGGAAGACAAAAGAAATCAAATTACACTATCTATATGCTACAATAGGCTATATTTTGTACACAAGATTGCAAATGTAGGGCAACTTTAAACTCATCTTCCTACACCGTAGAAATACTTCGCCTCTGGAATTCGTTACCTAATGACGTCAGGGACGTTATTGCAGTTCAAAATTAAATTGGAAAATTTTGTCTTATTTAATGCTTTTTAAGTATTGCTAGAAGTGTTGATTTGTGTTTTTTTACTTTAGATGAAAATTGCAAGTTTCTTGTTTATGTTAGTTAATTAGTTAGTAGCTATATAATTAATTACGATGCTTAATCACTCATTTAAAGGTTGTGTGACTGCAACCTGTGTATATTTTTGTGTGGCTTTACTTTGTTTATAGTGTGATTTTTTTTATTTATATTATTGTCGTTTTAATTTAATTTTATTTTGTTATTTTACGACGCTATACCAACATCTAGGTTATTTAGCGTCTGAATGAAATGAAGGTGATAATGCCGGTGAAATGAGTCCGAGGTCCAGCACCGAAAGTTACCCAGTATTTGCTCATATTGGGTTGAGGGAAAACCCCGGAAAAACCTCAACCAGGTAACTTGTCCCGACCGGGATTCGAACCCGGGCCACCTGGTTTCGCAGCCAGACGCGCTGACCGTTACTCCACAGGTGTGGACATTATTGTCTTTCTGGTGGTGTGGAAGAGAAGGTCTGATGGCTTCAAGTACACAGGAATAGATAAATAATTAAATAAATAAACGAATAAATAAATAATAAATAAATAAATACCTTTAGAGTCTGAATTTCTTACTCGCCACAATTAATTTATTACAGCACACACACACACACACACGACGACGACCTAGAGTCGATATTTTATATTACTATTTTAAAATTTCGGATATTATAGCCTCCGACTCGTTGTGTGTAATGTAGGCCCTACTGCAATGTAATATAAAGAAATTTGGAAAGAAGAAAGGAAAGTTAAAAATTGTTCTGTATATTAGTAAGTTCTGTTTATCGGTACCTATTTGTCAAGTGGCTAAGGTAAGCATCTTATTACGACGAACCCACTAACATCTACTAATATTTTTGTCAATTTCAATATTTTTTCGTATATATATAAAATATAATATTTGAAGAGGTTATAGCAGGCGTATATAAATAGCTACAAAATAGGAATAATTGTACATTTACTTAAATATAAATACAATTTGTAATTGAACTCTGCTATCCATTTGAATGTACAGCAATTGATTTCATTTACGTGCCTTGTTAGAAAAAATTAAAGAGCAGAATAACATGACAGTAAGAATAAGACCGAGTTGTTGCGAAACGTTTAAAAGTGCAATGGCAAATTTTATATCATTGCTGTAACGCAGATTTTTTTATTTTTCAGTAATCGTGTCATTCTGATTGTTATTGTATTCTAACACTACGTCTACTGTTGAGCTATATTATGAATCGCTGCTAGCATCGGGAGGAGAATCAACTTTGTTAATTTTTTTCTAATTTCCCTTTTTGAAGCTAATGTTTCAAGTACGCATACCTTGTGCAAAGAAAAAAAAAACATATAGGTAGGCATATACCAAGGCCGTTTAAGGAATCTGTGGAGCAAGAGAACGAAAACAATTCCTCTACGCAAGTGGCAGGAGATGGCTAGTCCAATGAATGCATGTCAGAGGAAAAGTTATTACTCGACCAAGGTCAGTGGAGTCCTGCAGCCCGGAGCCGTGGCGCTACCGCTCCTGCGTTCGTAACACCGCATCGCGATAGTTCACATTACGCCCGCGGCTCCACTCGCCTTGGTCGAGTAGTACATGGAGGGAGCAACTCTATTCAATTTAATCACTGATAAAACCGATTCTCACTTTTCTGCTTTTGATTTCAAAGTGGCTACTAGAAATTAGCTGCAGCTCGCACTGTTTGACTCCGCCTATTCGTTTTCTGTTCTGAACATGATTTGTCGCAGCCCATTAGCATTTCAGAATATAATCGTACATGTGTAACTTAATATATTGCGAGTATTATGTCAAATTCTTAACTGCAACAAAACCATGTTATTGTCACTATTACATTTTTACTACAACTATATACTACTTTTGAACAATACAACGGTACGAAAGGATGTCTTTCAACCAATCATGGCTGCTTATCGCACAATTTTATCGCCTCCTTAGCATTTGTTTAATTTTATCGCTTGCCTAGCATTTGTTTGTTTTTATCACTACCTTAGCATTTGTGTCTTTGTTTACCAGCATTTCAAACTGCAAATTCTTTACGGTACTACAAAACATGTTTTGGGATCGTAATTTGTTTCCCGCATAGATAGTCGACTGAAAATGGTGGCTCAGTTAAAACATTTTGCTGAAGGTAAAATTAGTCAAATAGAATTTTAGTAAGTCAATTAGGGCCGTATCCATAGACATCGCGGGCTTCCGGTGGACGATCAGTGAACTAACGTTTTTCGTAATCATAAACCAGTGTTAGCGATATGATATGATATGATATGATATGATATGATATGATATGATATGATATGATATGATATGATATGATATGATATGATATGATATGATATGATATGATATGATATGATATGATATGATATGAATCCTGTACAAGTAACCAGTCGATAATCGGGGCTAGTTTAGCACGCTCGTAACGCGGGCTAGCGAAATGTCTATGAATAGCACCCTATATATCTATTTTGTTGTATTAGAGTACTTTATTTCTTAAAATCATTATATACTTTCTCCTGTTTTTATCACCTTCCCACCATTTGTTTCTTTGTTTGCCAGCATTTCAAACTGTAAATTCTTTACAGTATAATAAAACATACTTTGAGATCGTCATTTGTTTACAGCATAGACAGTCAATTGAAAATGGCGGCTCCGTACAAACGTTTTGGTGAAGCTAACAGTGAAATAGAATTTCAGTACCTAAGTCAATTAATATTTTGTTGTATTAGAGTACTTTATTTCTTCTCATCTTTATATACTTTCTTCTAATCGTCTAATAGTCAATTAAATTCCACTCGAGTTCTGATTTTCTCTGGATAAATAAAAAAACTCTAGTGAGATTACTGTTGATAAACTTTCCGACAAATATCCAATAGGCCTAATACATTTTTGTGTAATTCGAGGATATCGTAACAAAAATGGTATTATGTAGTTTCGGGTTTGACAAAGAACTCCCTTGGCCTTGTCAAGTCAACCTGAGATTATCAGTTTTTATCACTTCTGGACCATGATCTGTAACACATATTTTTAAGTTACGATATTACAGTGCATTTCTAAGAGAATTATACTTACTTACTTACAAATGGCTTTTAAGGAACCCGAAGTTCATTGCCGCCCTCACATAAGCCCGCCAGCGGTCCCTATCCTGTGCAAGATTAATCCAGTCTCTATCATCATACCCCACCTCCCCAAAATCCATTTTAATATTATCCTCCCACCTACGTCTCGGCCTCCCTAAAGGTCTTTTTCCCTCCGGCCTCCCAACTAACACTCTATATGCATTTCTAGATTCGCCCATACGTACTACATGCCCTGCCCATCTCAAACGTTTGGATTTAATGTTCCTAATTATGTCAGGTGAAGAATACAATGCGTGCAGTTCTGTGTTGTGTAACTTCCTCCATTCTCCTGTAACTTCATCTCTCTTAGCCCCAAATATTTTCCTAAGCACCTTATTCTCAAACACCCTTAACCTATGTTCCTCTCTCAGAGTGAGAATCCAAGTTTCACAACCATACAGAAGAACCGGTAATATAACTGTTTCATAAATTCTAACTTTCAGATTTTTGGACAGCAGACTGGATGATAAGAGGTTCTCAACCGAATAATAACACGCATTTCCCATATTTATTCTGCGTTTAATTTCCTCCCGAGTGTCATTTATATTTGTTACTGTTGCTCCAAGATATTTGAATTTTTCCACCTATTCGAAGGATAATTCTCCAATTTTTATATTTCCATTTCGTACAATATTCTGGTCACGAGACATAATCATATACTTTGTCTTTTCAGATTTACTTCCAAACCGATCGCTTTACTTGCTTCAAGTAAAATTTCCGTGTTTTCCCTAATCGTTTGTGTATTTTCTCCTAACATATTCACGTTCATACGCATAGACAAGAAGCTGATGTAACCCGTTCAATTCCAAACCCTGCCTGTTATCCTGAACTTTCCTAAAGGCATATTCTAGAGCGAAGTTAAAAAGTAAAGGTGATAGTGCATCTCCCTGCTTTATCCCGCAGTGAATTGGAAAAGCATCAGATGGAAACTGACCTATACGCACTCTGCTGTATGTTTCACTGAGACACATTTTAATTAATCGAACTAGTTTCTTGGGAATACCAATTCAATAAGAATATCATATAATACTTCCCTCTTAACCGAGTCATATGCCTTTTTGAAATCTATGAATAACTGATGTACTGTACCCTTATACTCCCATTTTTTCTCCATTATCTGTCGAATACAAAAAATTTGTTCAATAGTCGATCTATTACGCCGAAAACCGCACTGATGATCCCCAATAATTTCATCTACGTACGGAGTTAATCTTCTCAAAAGAATATTGGACAAAATTTTGTACGACGTCAACAGAAGTGATATTCCTCGAAAGTTACCACAGTTGGTTTTGTCCCCCTTTTTAAAAATAGGTACTATTATGGACTCCTTCCATTGTTCTGGTACAATTTCCTTTTCCCAAATAGCAAGTACAAGTTTATAAATTTCGCTATATAATGCACTTCCACCCTCTTATATTAATTCTGCTGGAATTTGATCGATACCTGGAGACTTGTACTTTTTCAGATTTTCTATCACAATTTCGGCTTCTGAAAGCGTGGGTTCGGGTATAAATGGCTCAGCAGTTTGTATTTCAATTTCTTCCCGATCATTTCTATTTGGCCTATGTACATTTAGTAGTTGCGCAAAATAGTTTTTCCATCTGTTTAGGATTGATGGAGAGTCTGCAAGCAAGTCACCATTCTCATCCTTGATCACGTTTACCCTTGGCTGATATCCGTTCTTAAATTCCTTTATACCCTTATATAAATCTCGAATGTTTTTATTCTTACTATTTGCTTCTACCTTATTCAGTTTTTCCTTCAAGTAACCTCTCTTTTTTTTCTTAAGTGTACGACTTGCTTCCCGTCTTTCATTGAAATAATTATCTCTCTTCTCCTCAACTGGATCTTGTAAGAATTTCAATTTTGCCTGTTTCCTTCTTTCTACTACGATGCAACAATCTTCATCAAACCACGGTTTCTTTTTCTTAGTTTCATAATAACCTATGCTCTGCTCAGCTGCAATTTTGATACTATCTCTGATATTTTCCCACACGCTATTAACATCTAATTCTTTCTCAACTTAGTCGGAACTTTCTAAAGTGGCAAACCTATTCGAAATTTCGACCTGATAATTTTGCTTAGCTTCCTCGTCCTTTAATTTCAAAATATTGAATTTAGTAATATTAACTTGTTGCTCTACTCGCTTGGCTACTGATAATCTTTCTCTTAATTCTCCAATCACCAAATAATGGTCAGAATTACAATCTGCACCCCTGAAAGTTCGAATATCTACTATACTAATATGTCTCCGTTTATCTATCAAGATGTAATGTATTTGGTTGTGTGCCAATCCATCTGGAGAAGTCCAAATATATTTATGTATATCCTTATGGGGGAATGTTGTACTTTTGACAATTAGATTTTTCGATGTGGCAAAGTTGACTAATCTAACTCCATTGTCACTACTAATTGCGTGTAGGCTCTCTTTTCCAATAGTTGGTCTAAAAATATCCTCCTGTCCTACTTTAGCGTTGAAATCCCCCAATAAAATTTTCATGTGATATCTAGGGAACTGATCAAAAGTATGTTCCAATTCTTCTCAGAAGCTATCCTTTATATGGTCGTCTTTCTCTTCTGTAGAGGCGTGAGCATTTATAACTATGATGTCGCACCATCTACCCTTAAGTACTAAATATGATAACCTGTCATTGATAAATTCGACTTTTTTTACTGCTGATTTTATTCTTTTATAAACAAAGAATCCTGTTCCTAATTGGTGATTATTGTTTCCTTCCCCATAATACAACAAGTAATCTCCTATTTGTGATATGCCATTCCCATCTAACCTAACCTCTTGTACTCCCACGAAGTCTATTCTATATCTAGCTAGTTCTTTTGCTAATAATGTTACCCCTCCTGTTCTATAAAGACTAGTTACGTTCCAAGTGCCAAATCTCAAAACCTTATTCCTTTGCTGTGGTCGTGCCAGAAAATCAGTCCTATTCCGAGGCTTATTGTAGGAATTCGTAACAAGCTGTTTTTACGGTGATGGGTTGTTAGCCCTTCGCCTAACCCCCAAGCTGGAGGACCATCCCTTATCGGCTGTCCACGACTGCTTATTCAATATATTTGCAGCTACCCTACATATCTGGAGGCTGTCTCCTCTATCCGCAACCTGAGGACGCGCCATGCCGTGGTGATAGGGACCCACAATACATGGTCTAAGAGAATTATACTAAATAATAATAATGTTACTTTGCTGCTTACCAAGCTAATAATCACCGACGCTCCGCGTCGTAGCTCAGTCGGCTATGGCACTTTACTGCCGATCCGGAGTTGCACTCGGGTATAGGTTAGATTCCCACTTGGGCTCATTATCTAGTTTGGTCTCTTCTGAGGTTTACTCCAACTGTAAGACGAATGTCAGGTAATCTAAGGTGAATCCTCTGCGTCATCTAGCCAAATACTACCTCGATATCAATCCCATCAACACTAAATAACCGCGTGGTTGATACAGCGTCGTTAAATAATCAACTAAAAAAAGCTACTACATTTTGAGAATTAGTGGTCCTTAAGCTTTAGTTTGAGGAACGTTGGAGTACTAAATCGACTATAAATCACCTCAGATTATATAAAGCTGTTCCTTTGTCGGAATTACTTTGAAAGAATTAATGATATAATTAGTTTGAACAACTAGTAAGTTAGATAATGCTGTATAGCCCCAAGATTTTGAAAGAAATTGTTTGAGTTTCCTTGAGAGGAACTGGTATTGTGGTTCATTAAAATTCATATTCATATTAAATTAATTATAGTAAGGAATTTTTCGCGGCGTTGAAAGCCATAAATGCGATATTTCTTTAGTCATTAGCCTACATAACTCGACTCTCAATGTAAAGGCAAACTTGTTGATCGATAAATTACTAAACATTTACGTATATTTGTAACAAAATACACAAGCTTGCACGTGCACAGCTGAATGAGTGCACTAGTAGCCTATTACATATTATGCCTATACATTATAATAAATGATTACACTTCCGGAAACGTCACAAACCTAAGATATTTTAATTATTAAGCACTAGTTGTCTAGTTACAAAAACGACCATGTCTATTTGTCAAAAATGTTCAGTAGAGGCCAAAAACTGTTTTAGTTAGTTAAAGTCAACTTACGAAGATGGATTTTTTTTCTACATTATGTTGGCAGCTTAGAATAATAAATTTGCTTAATTTAAATATTTCATCTCCCATATATAGGCCAAGGTCCGCCGAGTTAGCTCTGTGGTAGCATGTCTGCCTCCAGACTAGCCGGCCCGGGTTCGATTCCCGGCGGAGTCAGAAATTTTCTTGTAAAATTTCTACCTCGCGAGTAGGAGAGATGGCGGTGTACAACTTCCAGTCACTAAATTGTGCACCAATATGCCTGGGTTAAATCCCAAATACCTCCGCAGTGCATATGAAGGGAAGGCATATGTCACTGTTGATAGTGATTCATCCGTCGGATGGGGACGTTAACCCTGACTGCTCCCTTGGTGGTATTCGACAGGTGTAGGCAACGTGCCGGCACCGGGTTTCCCCTTCTCCCTTCCTCGCCTTCATCATCATCCTCACCTATTCCCTACACTACACTACACTAACATTTAACATACACTCACCCTAGTACACGACATAACTCTTCACAGATACACATCATGCATAACGTGGCTCGCCGAAGTGGTGTGCAATTTGAAGATGGGTCACAGTCCTGCCATCTACCCGCAGTATGCGGAACCTGAATCACGCAAAGTGAAGTGGGTAGGTATTAGATACACACACAGGCCTAATGAGATAATTGAAACATAGGAATGGACTTGGCCAGCTTTATAACAAAGGACGGAAGGTGGCTCTTTTTTAGTATTAATGACAGTACACACCATGTGTTTGAATAGGGAAACAGAGTTACTTAAAAATTTAATTATCTTTTATCTCTTTAAGCATAAACTGAAACATATTTATTTTAAGAAAAGTGGGCCTACATTATATTAGTGCAACTACATGAAATTAATATGAAAAAATTTCAACATTATAAATAAAAAACACTGCAGAAATGCACTGACTCTTTGGAAGTGAAGTCATTGCTTTACAACATTGTTACACAGAATAAAAAGGAATCAGTGTTCTGAACATGCTGTTAATAGAAAGTAATTTCACATTACAATTTACAGAAAACGCTGCAGAAATTCACTGATGCTGTGAAAGAAAAGTTATTGCTTTTCAATATTGTTGCACAGAACAAAAAGTAATCAATATTATTAACGCACTCTCCCATATCTCATCACCACTTGCTCAGTCACATGACCTAATTCCAGTCTCTGATTGGTTTGCGTGGAGTTGGCCCCTATTGTCATACATACGCTTAGGAGATGGCCGTCTTTGTATCGAAGGCTTGTTTTTAAAGAGTAATTTAACACATTTCTCCCGCTTTTAACAGAAAATAATAGTACATTCAGATTCTACGTAAAGTTTCCATAAGAATAACTCTTAACCAGTGGCGGCTAGTGAACTTGTGGATTGGGAGAGCTGCAGTAGATTTTGGTACATACAAATTTCACTTCTTGATACCATTACTAATAAGTATAGGACAAAAATAAATGCACTACATATCGAAAACCAAAACTTTCTGACTTAGTTGGGAGATGTCTGTGGCATCATTTGCTAATCGCTAAAAAAAAACTAATACCATCGATTTCAGTCTGACTTTCAGATCGGCAGACACTCAACTTGCAATCTACCAGTTCATTCTGAATTGTCTTAGAATTATCTTTCAACAGTGGCATGTTCCAAATGATTTTTGAGAGGCTCATTTAGATTACCACGGACTGTAGCAACCCACGAAATACACCAGAGTCCTTCGAATCGTTTTTTCATCATGTCCCCTAAGGGGAAGTTCATATTGGCCACAAAATTTGAAACAATCAAAATTTTTTAAAATAATTTCACGATTTTTTCTCACTTCTTGATTATGTTTGAGAATGTTTGTTCTGTTCGTTTCACTTAATTGCGCAGCAATATTAGTTTTGCCTAACATAGCCAATGAAACAACATTTTTCAGGCGAGATTGCGAAGATCCGTGCTTTTTAATTTTTAGGGGCAAATGTCCTAAATCTGTCACACCACTCCTAGTCTATGCAGTATCACCACCGAAGAGGAGGCAACCACAAATACTATGCGTAAATTTTATTGTTGTACTTCCTTACATATATGCACTATTAATACTCTGTAATTCACACACACTCATGGTTGCACATTTGCACTGGTTAAGTTACGGTACTAAAATGTCATACCAAAGCAACACTCAGATATACTGATGGTCAACAATTTTCTGAAACTGGAAAAGAAGTCTCTTTCGTATTTTACGTGCTATACCAAAAGGATTCTACTTATGCAATCATTTTGAGTTAAGGCAAATATTAGGTTCTGCTGGAGACTGGATCTATACCTACGTAATAATAAGGCAAAAGGGAATATTAATTCGTTATATTAACTCGATAAGATTCTACAACAATAAATATGTGAAGAGAAAATAAAAATTTTGTCATTAAGTTTCAAGGGAATAGAGAATCCATTTGACGTAGCATTACAATAGCGGTGTGGGAGGGGAGGAAAGATCTTTCCTTGTCGCCTGGCTCTGCAAGCCACTGCAGCGAAATATGGGTTTTAAAAAGCGGCAGTTTCCCTCTGCTTCCCTTCACCTCTCTACCTCCTCACCTAGGAAGACACACTCTCTATGATCTATCCCACCCTGCAGATCCCAGGACGACTTTGAATGCAGTGTCAATTCCAGTACAGTCGACGCGCAAAAAGATAATGCATAAGATAACAGTACACATTCCCGGCCAGATGAAATATAAAACAATTTACCAATAAAACCTGTAACAATTCTTCTACAAATTAAAATAAATATTATTTTTATTTTCCTGTCAGAACAGGGAGTGCTGCAGCTCCGCAGCTCTTATGGACGAGCCGCCCCTGCTCTTAAACCTACTTTCGAAAAAAAAAATTGACTTGGCAATCTTTGCAACTAGGCTACTCATCTAAAAAAAAATCACACCAATTTCAATAACCACAATTTGGCCATTTCTGTATTCAATTTGAAGCTTTTGAAAAAGTTTGATATTGCGCAATACTTTGGCCGTGCAGGAATTTTTGTGTATTTTCAAAATTTAGTGAAAGGAAATTTCTCCCAAATTTTCAGGAACAGAAAGCTAACTGAAGTA
Source organism: Periplaneta americana (assembly GCF_040183065.1). Classification (NCBI taxonomy): domain Eukaryota; kingdom Metazoa; phylum Arthropoda; class Insecta; order Blattodea; family Blattidae; genus Periplaneta; species Periplaneta americana. The sequence goes on along the minus strand of NC_091123.1, from coordinate 78,204,458 downwards.
TTGTAATATTCACTTAAGGGGACTCTCAACTATAGTTTGGAACTTTTTTCCTATTTGACCAATCTTTTTCAAATTTGGAGAAAAAGTTTAATATACACATGGAAAGTAACATGCAAAATCTCAGCTCATTAGATCCAATACTTTTCAAAATAAAAAATTTTTCAATGTTTAATCAATCATTAATTGAAATATCACTTTTAATTATCATTTTTTATTTTTTGGCTTTGTGCATTTGACTGTGACTTCTCAATGAATAGGGGAAGAATTCTGCGTATTGATTTAGTTATGTCACGTAAATTAGTGTAGAAATTTAATTTTTCATTTCTATAACACCTTTCCTCCAATTTTTAAGTTGATTGTCCCCTTAATACTGTTACAAAGAAGGACGTGGGCTAACTATGAATTTAAATGTGAAAGACACTCCTGATCACCGCACCCCAATTAACTGAAAAAGTCGATGTCTCTTCATACACTGAGAATTGCCGCTTTTTTTTTTTTTTTTTTTTTTTGAAAACCTGTAACAATGCAAAATAATGTGTAAGAAATGTTAAAAATATATCTACTAAACTACCATAAACCTCCAAAACACCACACCTACAAAAGAAGAAGAAAAAGAAGTGTCAAAAAGAAAAAGTGTGAACAAAGATGTCTTGTTTAGCTCCGTTTGTTGTGAAATGTATTTATCTGATTGAGCAGTGTACTGACATCACCAAAACAAAGATGAAGATACATCAATATCCCAGCCATAATCATCTACGCCATCAGCATTATGTTTTTCGAAATTGGTAGCCTCTTACCAGTTATTTCCCATTATCAGAATTAAGTTGAAAATGATCTGAGAAGCACTTCTAACAAAATAACCAAAATCCTACATTTAGAATCGCTGATATATATTTTTTTATCTTTATAATATTTATATAACATTACATGATAGTCTACCGATATAACTTTCTTAATATTTCATTATCGATGATTAAATAATTGATTAATTCGATCATCCATGTTCTGTAAGCTTATATGATTGTTTATTGGTTGGTTTATTCATTTATTCTTTTATTATTAAGGTGAAAATTAAAGGTCATTTCGAACTCATCACTCATTTCCCATTCTACGAATATTCCTCCTTGATTTTACGGAATCCTGATATTGTTGAACTGAAAATACTCATAACAAGATATCTCTATAAAATAAACATCTACATTATATGTCTATTTCCAGATAGCCTCTCTTTCCTTTTCGTGTATACAATGTGGTTCACGAGGATTTACCGTCCCTTACGAAGCTTATTTCCAGAGACATTCTGAGAAAGAAATGTTATATAAACATTTTTCCTAATCGCAATATTTGTAAAGTTACATTAATTTGAAGTTGTTAGTAAAATACCCTTTTTCTTTAGTTTTACTGTAAAAAAATATTACAAATTTAATAGAGAATGAACTATTCAGAAGTATCATTTCTTTAATTGGCTAGTATTCTGAAGCTAAAAATGTGACGGTAAATCCTCATGAATCACCCTGTATATTGGGAAAATAATCATATTTACTCTTTTCGATATGAAATCTACCGACCACGATAGTATACTGATCATTACAACGTTCCGTTCGGGAGTTTCGTGGTTAGATCTCTTGAGCGGGCTATTCATAGGCTACTTGGGTTTTTCATGGTTTTTTTAAGTCCCACAATTCGAATGCTGAGATAGTACTAATTTCAAGAGCCACGACAACCCTTCCAATCCCCATTACCTCTTAGTCATTACTTGTCATATATTATATGAAAAAAACGGCTGCAAAGTTAAAATCTAAATACATTTATGTAATTTATAACACAACATTTAGTAAACGTTGATTCAATATCAATGGTCGATGGATTTTGAAGCTGCATATGGCATTTACCCCAGCCTCTGTTACGTTGAACGGATTAGGAACTTATTAAGAAATTCTACAACATAAGGTTAACTACATTACTAGGATATGCAAACGCAAAACCATTTCACATTTATTTTTCTTAACCTTCTTAAAAGAATGCCGAATGTCATGTTAACCTGCTGGAATGTGATTTCCTCTGGAGCGACAAAAAACGTGCTGGACGGGAGGCATTTCTGCCTGGTAGGTGCCGTTAGAAAGTTTTCGGCTTTTTTTTTTTTGGCCGGCTAATTACACATAAATTATTGCGGTCTAATCACACGAAGACAAGAGTATTAATTGAAATAATTTGAATATGGAACGAGCCCAGCCTTATACTGCCGTTCTGCTTTCCCGTTTCGTTTCGAGAGAGCTGATACATATTGTGGCATTCTTCAGATACACTGACTGTTTCTCTGAAAAGCTCCACAGGTAGAGGCCGTTCGTTTGCATATCTCAGCAGGAGGAATTTTGGTTGAGCGAACCACTGAAGTCTGATTGACGGAGTTAAACGTCGGCTAGTGAAGAACAAATGCTTGTGAAGACACGATGACGTACTACTAGTGGGTTACTAAAAAATCCCTATAGGCTATGATTCATTCTCTTTACTTGATACTTCCTTCTTTTGTTAGGGTTACTGAATAAGATTAAATTAAATTCATTTCACAGACGAATCCTGTCATACAAACGTACTCGTTCGTCCGTCTTTCCGTCTGTGAATCCACCCATCTATCGTTTCTCTGAGTAGTAGTAGTAGTAGTAGTAGTAGTAGTAGTAGTAGTAGCAGAAGTAGTAGTAGGCCTAGTAGTTGTTGTTTTAGTAGTAGTTGTTGTTATTGTTTTAGTAGTAGTTGTAGTAGTAGTTATTGTTTTAGTAGTAGTTATTGTTTTAGTAGTAGTTGTTGTATTAGTAGTAGTTGTGGTAGTTGTTGTTGTTTTAGTAGTTGTGGTTATATTTGTTGTTTTAGTAGTTGTGGTTATATTTGTTGTTTTAGTAGTTGTGGTTATATTTGTTGTTTTAGTAGTTGTGGTTTTAGTAGTAGTAGTAGTAGTTGCTGTTATTTTAGTAGTACCTAGTTTAGTAGTATTAGTAGTTGTTGTTTTAGTAGTAGTAGTAGTTGTTGTTTTAGTAACAGTAATATTTTTAGTAGTATTAGTATTTTTAGTAGTAGTAGTAATATTATTATTACTAGAAGTAGTAGTAGTTTTAGTAGTATTTTAGTAGTTGTTTTAGTAGTAGTTGTAGTTGTTCTTTTAGTAGTAGTTGTTGTTTTAGTAGCAGTAGTAGTTCTAGCAATAGTAGTATTTTAGTAGTAGTAGTAGTATTTTTAGTAGTAGTAGTAGTTTTAGTAGTATTTTAGTAGTAGTAGTGGTAGTAGTTTTAGTAGTATTTTAATAGTAGTAGTAGTGTTAGTAGTATTTTTAGAAGTAGTAGTAGTTTTAGTAGTTTTAGTAGTAGTAGTAGTAGTAGTTTAGTAGTATTTTAGTAGTAGTAGTAGTTTTAGTAGGATTTTAATAGTAGTAGTAGTGTTAGTAGTATTTTAGTAGTAGTAGTAGTTTTAGTAGTATTTTAATAGTAGTAGTAGTTTTAGTAGTATTTTAATAGTAGTAGTAGTGTTAGTAGTATTTTAGTAGTAGTAGTTTTAGTAGTGTTAGTAGAATTTTAGTAGTAGTAGTTTTAGTAGTATTTTTAGTTGTAGTAGTTTTAGTAGTATTTTTAGTAGTAGTAGTTTTGGTAATATTTTAATAGTAGTAGTAGTGTTAGTAGTATTTTAGTAGTAGTAGTAGTAGTAGTAGTTTTAGTAGTATTTTTAGTAGTAGTAGTTTTAGTAGTATTTTTAGTAGTAGTAGTTTTAGTAGTATTTTTAGTAGTAGTAGGTTTAGTAGTATTTTTAGCATTAGTAGTAGTTTTAGTAGTATTTTAGTATTAGTAGTAGTTTTAGTAGTATTTTTAGTATTAGTAGTAGTTTTAGTAGTATTTTAATAGTAGTAGTAGTTTTAGTAGTATTTTAATAGTAGTAGTAGTTTTAGTAGTATTTTAATAGTAGTAGTAGTTTTAGTAGTATTTTAATAGTAGTAGTAGTGTTAGTAGTATTTTAGTAGTAGACGTAGTAGTAGTAGTTTTAGTAGTATTTTAATAGTAGTGGTTTTAGTAGTGTTTTAATAGTAGTAGTAGTGTTAGTATTATTTTAGTAGTAGTAGTTTTAGTAGTATTTTAGTATTAGTAGTAGTTTTAGTAGTATTTTAGTAGTAGTAGTAGTATTTTAGTAGTAGTAGTAGTAGTAGTAGTAGTAGTTTTGGTAGTATTTTAATAGTATTAGTAGTGTTAGTAGTATTTTAATAGTAGTAGTGGTAGTAGTATTTTAGTAGTAGTAGTAGTAGTAGTAGTAGTTTTAGTAGTATTTTTAGTAGTAGTAGTTTTAGTAGTAGTATATTAGTATTAGTAGTAGTTTTAGTAGTATTTTTAGTAGTAGTAGTAGTTTTAGTAGTAGTATATTAGTATTAGTAGTAGTTTTAGTAGTATTTTTAGTTTTAGTATTAGTTTTAGTAGTATTTTTAGTAGTAGTAGTAGTTTTAGTAGTAGTAGTAGTAGGCCTAGTAGTAGTAGTAGGCCTAGTAGTAGTAGTATTTTTAGTAGGGGTATTTGTATTAGTAGTGGTAGTAGTTTTACTAGTATTTTTAATAGTAGTAGTAGTTTTAGTAGTATTTTAATAGTAGTAGTAGTATTTTAGTAGTAGTTTTAGTAGTATTTTAATAGTAGTAGTAGTAGTAGTTTTAGTAGTAGTAGTAGTATTTTAGTAGTAGTTGTTTTAGTAGTAGTAGTTTTATTTTGCCTAGTAGAGTTAAGCCATGAGATCTTCTCTTCCACTCAATTAGATTTTAATAATATACATGAAATACAAAATTACGTGATAGGTTACAAAACAACACAAAAGTAGATACCTTAGATATAGTAGAAAATTACAAATAGTCAAGATCAGTTACATATTATAAGGAGAATATAAAATATAGTAAAAAATTGCATATAATCAAAATCAGTTATATAACATAAGGGGAATATATATAATTTATAAGACATAAACTGCTCGAGTAATTCGACGATTAGTTCACTTGAGATATAATATACAGTTAATATACTACTAATAGGAATATATTTATTACAAGACAAAAAGTTGAATAGCAAAATCGTACTATATAGCATACAGATAGAAACGATTAAGTAATATATCAAGATAATAAAATAAGGTGTAAAAAAAGGAAAAGAGAGGAGAAAAAATAATAACTTGGTCATTTAAGACTATTTAGAAACTTTCGCAAGAGTCTAGTTCTGTTCAATAAAAAAATTTCTAAGTAGAGTGTAATAAAAAGATTTTAGAGTCCGACTGCTCCTGATTTCCTGTGACAAGGAATTCCAGGAACGGGCTGTATGTATTGTGGAAGAAGCAGAGTAGAGAGAGGTTTGATGATATGGAATTGATAGAACAAGGTTATGCTGTGAACGTGTATCACGGTTGTGGTGGGATGCTAAAAATGTGAAGCGAGGAACTAGGTAAATAGATGTGGAATTATTTAGAATCTGATACAGCAGAGTGAATGAACTGAACGTCTCTTTCGTAAACGAAGTCAAGATAATTGCAAGAAATGCTCGGAGACATGATCATAGCGTCGGCTGTTAAAAATGAAACGGACACAAACATTATGAACACTCTGAAGCCTCAATGACACTAAGGTCACTATACAAAACGTCGCAATAGTCAAAGTAAGGCATCACCAGAGTCTGTTTCAGTTTAGAAGGAAAGAAATTTTTTAGTCTTTTCACAGAATGCAAGATTGAGAAAGTTTTCTTAAAGACATATTTTACCTGCGCATTCCAGTTGAGATTCGAGTCGAAATGGAAACATAAGTTTTTAACGATAGTACTGAATGGTATTATAGTATTATTTAAAATCACAGGTAAAAGTGTATTAATGCTGATGGAGGATAGTAATCTTTGATGTCCTAGTACAATTACTTGCGTTTTACCTGGATTAAGGTTTAGCCTGCATTTTCTAGCTCAGCTGCAATTAAAATTATTCGGCCACTCACGTCAAAATTGAACTTATAGGTAACAAAAAGATCCCTATGGTTGACCCAAGTTTTGTTGGTTAGTTTCGGCATTCAGCACTTCTAATCCATTCGACTGTCGGGACTATAAAGTCTTTGAACCTTCCTTTACTTTTTATAATTACGAGCAATGTAGTATCACAATAGTGTAACATCTTATATTCCTCCGAACATATTAAAATCTATCAGAAACGATGCATTTAAGTCAGGGATGCAAAACTATGCTACAATTGTGGCAAACGTCACAAGCCGGAACACGTAACTCGTCTCTTCCTTTCAACCCTCGCGTCATTGAACACGGGTAGGGGGAGAAGAGATATGTATTCAGTGTGCTTACGAAACGTCATAGATACGTCATTGAAGGCCGAGGACTGTGGACGGAGGAATAAACTCTTTCCCCATGCTTCCACCCCTCTCATCCCGAGTTCTACATCCCTGATTTAAGTTATCCTGTCAGCAAGTGGTTACATATTTTTACAGGTGGATCGTATTTACCAAACCATATACGAGAGCCATCCAGAAAGTAAATTTCCGTGAGGTCGTTTACAGAAAGAAAATACAATTTCATGGAATGTTTTATTGGAACAGATATACTGCAATTGTTGAACTATATTTCAATATATTCCCCACCGGAATTGAGACATTTGTCATACCTTGGGATCAACTTTTGTTTCCCTGTGTCTAGAAGTCTTCCACCTGGGATCGGAACTTGGGTTGACAGCCATCTGCACATCTCTGTTGATTACACGGTATGACAAATGTCTCAATTCCAGTGGGGAATATGTTGAGAAATATCTCAACAATTGTATCTGCTCCAATCAATATTTTCATGAAATTGCGTTTTTTTCTGCAAACGACCTTAGGGGAACTTACTTTCTGGACGCGTCTCATAGGAACTGGTGCAGTTGAAATATTCCAATTTTTTCCTTTTACAGAAATTAGATTAAAACACTATTATTTATGGTGGTGAAATTTTAGCTATTCTTTCCTGATTACAAAATCCATAATAATCGGGTTTTAATTATGATGTCTAAATATTTAGGAAAGTGAAATTCTGATGATGAGGATCTTAAGAAAGAAGAAACAAACAAAAAAAAAATTGTTCATTTAAAGAGATGGAAAGATTTGTACTATTGACTTGTGTCCACGCGGAATAACTCTTCTGATGCTCACAATGTAGGCTACTACAAATGGTGAAACAGCAGGATTTAAGGATTTCCCTAATTTTTACAAACTCGTCTGGCAAACCAATTAACAGTAGTTTGAACTTCCGTGCAAGTAAATTGGAGAGTAAGAAATGCATTTAGTAATAATTATTTCGATGCGATATTAAGGGCAAGTGTTTGGAAAGGAAACAATTTTCAGTGTTAAATTTTATGTTTGCTACTGCAATTAAATTTCGATGTTGATCTCATCTATTTCATTTACGAGGTATCTAGTGCTAATTGCTGTTTGGAGGCGTGAATAAGATCTGTAAGAAGAAAGCAAGTCAAAAGGAAAAGGACGACGATGCCGACATAATTAGTTATGTTCAAGAAGCTGCTCCGAAAGTCTCTGCGTATCGTTCATCAAAATGCTTTACTCTTTTAATAAATTTACTGATTTGAATACGTAGCATTAGTTGAAGGTCTGCATAAGCGCCTGCTGCATAGAAGATTTGAACATCATAGAGTCGTGAATGAAACGGTGTTGGGATGAGTCTCCTTGGGAACATCCGTAGTTTCATCAAGTCTACATTTGTACCGCCCCTCGATGAAATATCCCAAAAATGTGGCCTTTTCAACTCAAAACATTATAAAAATTTTAAAATATATCAAATATATCTTTGGAAATATTATATTGGCCACATTGTAAAGATCTCTGAATTCTGTCTTTGATGTGGAATAATTCTGTCAGATCTTCAGTTAGTTCCGACTTGTCCTCAATCTAAAATCAGATCAGGACAATTCAGCATTTGACAAAATTGCCACCTTTCAGTATTCTGGAACCATTACAAGTAGGATAAAGGTGCCTAATTCCGTGATACCCCTAATCCCGTGATAAAATTTCAATTGACTGCCATGGAGTTGTGGTCTCTGGCTTTTAAGTGTTTGAAATAACTAACAGATGCCAGGGGATGTCTTCTTTTCAATTCTATTGACTACCCGCCTTTTGAATAGAAGCAGTCTACTGCAGAAGCGTTTGTTCAGTGAAAGGTGGTTGACCAGTAAGTTTTCTTTCTCTTGTGACCGCTCCTGAAGAAACATTTTATATTTGGGATAAGAATTAATATAGCGTTATAAAAATGATATATTACTGTAGATTACTGTCAGCTGAATCAATGTGTATGAGTATTTAAAAATTGTGAGACAATAACAATGCTACAGGAGCTTTCCCATTTTCGGATTTATTTTTATATTTCTCCTGCCTGTCTCACTCGACCAGTGATGCCAACGCTAAATTGTGAAAATTAATGTCTATGAAAGAAAACAGTTCGTGGAAATAATAATAGACATAAGTTATATAAAACATCAATTGTAATTATAATAAAATAATGGGGGCATATATTTAACTTAATTAGTGCTGTTGTTAGGAATATAAATATAATGAGAAATAATTGTGTTATAATTCAATTTATTCAAATTTAATTTTGTATTGAATTTAACTTTCAGTTTATTTTGTTTATAATATATTAATATGTAATATGTATTCCTGTAGTTATACAAACATTTTCTATGAAATTTGTCACTTAGGACCTTTTTCTATGTTGTAATTTCTTGCTTAATTCATATTAAAACAATATACCATGACTTTGAAGTGTTTTTCCAAATATACGTTTGTTTTCTGAGCAGTTAATGCGGATTATTTTAGTATCACGGAATTAGGATATCACTCACGGAATTAGGAAACCACTATCACGGAATTAGGATCCCTGTTACGGATTTAGGAGCCACTGTATAACAATGAAGAATCATATATTGTATATGAAACTTGTTGAACTGTTGACACTGAATTTTGTAAAAACTGTAGCTAAAGGTCCAAATAACGTCATTTATATGTTACTTGAAAATTTTTAGTACAGTTTTGGCATAAATATAGACTTTATTTAATATGTCACGCAATTAGGCAACCTTACCCTAAAGCAGTAGGAATTATTTATCCTCCTGTGTTGTGAGAATTTTTTTTTCTTTTATTTTTAAAGTTCAATATTTCGGGGTGCACAATAGGCCTCAGTATGATCGACGTGCAAAGGGTCTTCTAACCCGCCTAACCTAATCGTGACCTAAATTTCAGTATTATTCTACACTTCAAAAGAGTCACTGAAATGAAAAATGCTGAAAAAATTCAGCAGGTTACAGTTAGGCCCAAATGGTGATATGTCATACTATACTTTGGGCCTCCGAACATACATCTTATATCACAATATTTTTATCTTTAAAACATAATGTTTACTGTTTGCTTACTTCGAAAGCATGTCCTACGGTGTCTTGGCGTTGAGTTGCTGGTAGCCATTTTCATTTAAAAATAGTTGAATCTCGCATTGCAATGATTGAATCGATCTGTTTGTGCTTCCTGTAAATCCCAAGAGATGTCAGGAGCTTGACAAGCACTGGAAAAAATGATCGATAACGATTCCACCTAATGGCAAATTTCAAACTAAAAGCATGTATGAAGTATAATATAGGCCTACTATACTCCAGGACTCGGGAGGTTATGCTACAAGGAATATAAAGAGTAGTTAGTAGTCAAGGACGATTTTGTGCCCGAGCGATAACGAGGGCTGGCTATGAGTCCAATACTAATCAACTCTACTTAAATCACGAATTAACGTGTTATATTTTTTTCACATTCCAAATAATAAAGAATTGAGCCACCGGTATAGCTCAGTCAGTTAAGGCGCTTACCTGCCGATCCGGAGTTGCGCTTGGGCGCAGGTTCGATCCTCGCTTGGCCTGATTACATTGTTGGGCTTTTTCCAACCGTAAGGCGAATGTCAGGTAATCTATGGCGAATTCTCGGCCTCATCTCGCCAAATACCATCTCGCTATCACCAATCCCATCAACGCTGAATAACCTAGTTGTTACAGCGTCGTTAAATAATCAAGTAAAAGAACATAAAGAATTGGTTTCATTTTGACGTTGCTTAATAAAAAAGATTTATCATTCGTGGTGTAATTTACCTCAATTATGTAATCTACATATGAATGGATGTATTCAAAATCGGCGTATCTCTGAAATCGACTATTTTCAGTTACTTCTCTTCGTGTTGAAGGCGAAGATATCACCTAGATCACTTGCATAACGTCACATCACATTAATTATCACATTACATATCACTTACATCACTTACATCACACATCACCTGCTTCACCTTCATCACATCACATATCACTTACATTACTTGCAGAACATTCCACTTACATCACGAATCACTTACATTACTTACACAATATATCGCTTATATCACTTTTATCATATACATCACTAATCACTTATCGCTTATTCGCTTACATCATTACACCACATCACATATCACATCGCTGACATCACTTACATTACGTATCACATCAATTACATTACACATCACTTAGTCCTACGTTCAATTTCAATTTTAAAAATTCCAAAAAATTGCTTTTTATAACTAGGGAGGTAAGTAGCTCACTTGCGTGATGCAAAATCAACTTAATTCCCTGAAAACGATATCATAATAGCGTACTTACTAAAGCAGGAGTGGAAAAAATAAGTTACATGCAGGACATACAGTAGAAAAATATATCACGTTAACTAATGTCAGTATGCTGAAAAAGGGTCGTCCTCGATAGTCTCAAGGCTGTCATGTTGGCAATGGCAGCTAAGGTTCGCTGATTCAGATCTGGACGGGGTAATGGACTTTCTAGGGCGATGATATCCTGAGCACGGCTCCCTTCGGGAAGAAATTAAAGCTACAAGCCCCTACAAGCCCCTACAACCGAGGTTGCGGAGCAATGTGTACAATCACATTTTTCTGTCATTGAGAATGATATAAGAATGAAAGGGCTGCGAGTGTACTATAGCTGGAAGTTCAAAAGAGCCGTAGGCTATCACCTCTCATTCTTAAAGCATGGAGGATCATCATTAGAAACAATAATATGTACTCACAAAACACGAAGTCGTGCGAACCAGCTGTAAATTGTTCAAATTTGTACAGCGCACCAGTGTCAATTGTGTGTCTAGATCAGTGGTCGGCAAAGATTACGTCATATCAAGTGCAGTCTGCAATACATAGCAAAGGGAAAGATAGAAGGGGGAGGATACCCAGACTGCTTAACGTTGAATGAACAAGTGATGGCTAAGCGGAGGGAGATCATGACTTACTCCTCCGCCCTGCTTATGTATTAAGGGTTTGACTGGCGAGTCAAGAAATGACGACCATAGGTATAGATTATAATATAACTACAACGTCTTTGATCCCGTGTCGTAGATTTACTACGAGTCCTGTCCCTAATATGGGTCTCCAGGCAAAATTCGTTGGCCATTTCTAGTACACGTTGAATTTCGACACTGAATAAACTTTGTAGTTAAAAGCGTCTTAAATACTACTACTGCTACTACTAACGACTACTACTATTACTACTACTACTACTAGTAGTAGTAGTAGTAGTAGTAGTAGTACTAGTACTATTAATACTACCTACTATTACTACCTATTACTACTACTACTACTACTACTACTACTACGGACTAATACTACTACTACTACTACTACTACTACTACTACTACTACTGTTACTACTAAAAGTAAAGATATTCCTTGCGAATAACTAACCCCGTATTATTTATGATCCAAAGCAAATTTTATGTGAACACATACTGTACATTGATAATTCGATCATGAGAATGGTAAAATTGTCATTCAGTATTGTCACGAAAGAGACAAACATAATTTTGTAACAATCTCTACTGTAATAGAGTTGGCTGTGTAAGAAGATCACAACGCCTGTTCTCATATGGGTAGGTACTAGAGTAAGCAAGACTAATAGCACCCGCAAACCCGAAAACCCGCACGACAATGTTGTATACGTCGCGTCGTTGACGTAAAGACTGCTTGTGAGTGTTTAAAGACTTCGGTGCTTCGGGAGTGATCAACTTTCGAGCGTCAAGCAGTCTTGAATCGCCATAGTTGTTTATACCAGACTGAATTATTATCTACTGTACTTTGGGAAACAATTAAGTACAGTATAAACAATTAAGTAGCCTATTTGAAACATCATCTCTATCTTTCAGTGTATAATAATCAATTCCCCAACCTTTATTTAATTACTAGGCCCTTATTAAAAGACTAGGAACTTTCTTCGTACGTTTGAGATCAAGTGTACAATCTCAAGTAAAAAAAAAATATATTAACGCTTTATTTAACGTTATGTTTATGTTTCTTAGAAATACAACTTCATTTGAGAATTTTTTTTCTACTTATATAACCATAGGTAATATCATATAATAGAACCAAAACATTTTGATAACTAAGATACTGTTCTGTTTTGTCTTTTTGTCTCAAATATTTATAGGCCTAATGTTATATATTTCAATGATGTATGTTATTCAAAGTAACGAAATATTCCCACGCCGACCAAATGCTATTTCGAGAATGATGAGCGAGGCTCGAAGAACACGAGAGTTACGAGACGAGACTCGAGAGACAACTGCAACGAACATAGCTGGCGAGAGCGGCAGTTAGTTTTGTTCATCTCTACTAGGTACAGAAACACGAGCATTTTTATAACAGCTACTGTAATTATTAACATTCTTATGGAACATACCAAAAAATAAGTGAGATGGGATGTGAGGGAATCTCTATGATTGCGTGTACCATCAGCAATAGGATTAGGGAATTAGGATAAAAAAAATACTATTTGCTGCAAGATATGTGTGTCTGAGGAAAGCAGTGAAATAAGCTATAAATAACAGTCAATCCTCCCATAATGAAATTGAAAGTAATAATAATAATAATAATAATAATAATAATAATAATAATAACAATAATAGTGAAAATATATTTTTATGGTTTTATACGTAATATCAAGTGACAAACTGTAATTTTCAAGGCGATATTTTAATTACGATGGTTTGGAACCTACTTCACCACATTACTGAGATATGCCTTTACATTATAAATATACTAAATTGCATATGGAGTTATATGTTGGCTCTCCCTACACCACATGATAAGACTATAAACCGTCCATCGCTGTTGTGTTAGCATGCCTGGCCGTGAAAACGAACGGCCTCCGGTTAAAATCCTGGTTGGGACAAGTTTCTTGGTAGAGGTTTTTTCCGGGGGTTTCCCTCAATTCATTAAGAGAAAATGCTGGGTAATTTTCGGCGCTGGATCCTAGACTCATTTCACCTTCATTTCATTCAGATACTAGATAACCATATCAGTTGATCAAGGCGTCGTAAAACAACAAAAAGAAGTCTGTTAAGTATATTAACCAATGTTGTGGAATCGTATACGGAAGTAAACTCGGCTGGACTCCGGAGTTGATACATTTTACAGATCCGAAATTCGAAACCGATCTCGAAGTAAAGCATTTTAGAAAGGTCACTTTTGGCATGTTCGCTGCAGTGTAAGCTTTCACTCACCTCAAGGTTAGAAGTACTCAGTGCTTCACTGGGTGTGGGTTCTGATATAATTTGTAGGTTGGTCTCTTCCTATGTTAGTCGGAGGTTTCAGATTGATGAAAAGTCTGTTGGTAAACTTTAGTAGGCTCATTAATAATAATAATAATAATAATAATAATAATAATAATAATAATAATAATACCGAGGCCGACTAATATATATATATATATATATATATATATATATATATATATATATATATATGTGTGTGCGTGCGTGCGTCTGCGTGTGTAGTAGGCCTACGATTTACTATATGAGTCTGATTTTTTTATTTATATATTAAGGTTACTTTTTGACTCAGCTTCGTATATGGATCATATGCGGAGACAACGAGGAAGGCAGAAAATAGTAAAGATTGGAGAATGCTGATTTTTCAGTGAAAGACATGCCCTTGGACAGAACACTATGTATGTATGTATGTATGTATGTATGTATGTATGTATGTATGTAAAAATCGGTAGCGCAGTTGGTATGGCGCAAGCGTTCTGTGCTCGAGGTTGCGAGTTCGATCCCGGCCCAGGTCGAGTGTCCTTAAATGCGACAGGCACATGGCAGTAGATTTACTGGCATGTTAAAGAACTCCTGCGGGACAAAATTCCGGCACACCGGCGAAGCTGATATAACCTCGGCAGTTACGAGCGTCGTTAAATAAACCATAATTTTGTATGTATGTATGTGTGTATTTTTATTGGGTTATTTTACGACACTGTATCAACATCTAGGTTATTTAGCGTCTGAATGAAATGAAGGTGATAATGCCGGTGAAATGAGTCCGTGGTCTAACACCGAAAGTGTGTGTGTGTATGTATGTACGTATGTATGTATGTATGTATGTATGTATGTATGTATGTATGTATGTATGTATATAGAAACTTCATTAATAATTGTTGCTGTAATACGTTAAAATGGTGGACTGTTCTGCATATGCTTGATTGGATAGCCGATATTGTAAAGAAAAATTGTTTTAACCAAAAATTTAAAGTTAATGCAAAATAAGAGGAACTAAATAAACTGCAAGATCACAGGACTAACGGCTTCAAAGCTGGATACCTGGTTCTAATGAGTGCAATGATTCCAAATTAAGACGGAGGCATAGAGATAAAACTCCACTGGCCAACACACTTCACTCAAACTTCTCTCCTAGTTCGTTCGTTCTTTGTGACACTTCGTCATGATGACGGGATAAGAAGTGTTTTACTATTTACTGTATTCGAATGTTTTAAAGTTGGTTCATATCCCTTACATAAGTGAGAACGGAAAGTTGACGTGAACATTACTTATCTAATGACATACTTTAAATATTTAGTTTTGAAAGTGTATACCGCAAGAGTTGATCTCTGGGATTTAATGAGCACGCTGTTGTAAATACGTATGCCATAAAGAGATAGCTTTTCTCTGCCGCTTGTTTCTTAAAAAGATGAGATTTCAGGGATTGTCCATTCTATAATAAAGGTTATTATTTAAATTGTACTGTATGACCAATAATCGTTAAGGTTTTTCTTATCTAAGTCAAATTCCAGAAAGCGCAAAGTGCAGAAAATTAGCAATAGAAATTCTTAAATTTCTGAATTTCTTAAATTTCTGAATAAAATAGCGATTTCATATGAAGAGTCCACTGCAAGAATGATGAATGTCACTTTCTTGTCGAAAATGAACCAAGACTGTCAATGCATAGCTTAAGACATATAGAATGTACATACAGACAGAGTTATATGGCATTAACACTAATAGGCATTGTCCAGTAATGATCGGAAAATCACAGTTAAGCTTTAAGCGCTAAGCATTTCAAACTTTCAATTGCTTCTCCTACAAAATGTATTTCAAATAGCATCCATCATTCTTGCAGTAGACTCTTCATATCTTGTTCGTTTTACAGAATACTAGAAGAGATAGATTTATTGTTATTGTCAGTGTCACTATTAACATTTCTCTACTCCAAAATGTAATTCCTTCGATTCCTTCGATTTTCCAACACCTTCACATATTTTTGCTTTTCTTATTTTCAGTGTAAACTTGTTTCTCGGAAAGGTGAGTTTCCATGAATTTTTCTTCCCATAATAAAATTAATACTTACGTTGTTCTCTGAAACATTTTCCAACAAATTCCACAATTTGGGACATCTGGCCGAAATCTGCGGCTGACCACTAGGATCCATAATACAAAGCAGAGGTTAAATGAAAAATACAATATGATTGCGGAGAGAATACGGAACAATGATAAATTTAAAAATAAAGTACAATTTGAGTTCGGAGAAACATGAGATGAAAACACATTGAAGAGTAATGAGATGAAGTGAAAAAAAATCATACTATTATACAAGTGATTGTGTAAAATGGATAATGAATCTCTCAATACCATTAGACAAATTTTTGTTAATGTCCTCATTAGAAAAGTTAAGAGAAAGGAGAATGGTTTTGGTTAACTTAAATAAACTTCCCATAGCACCAAAAAGAAGTCCTTTCACTTCTCATGTATTAATATTCATTTTGTATCTCTCACTGAAGTGAGGAATACATGGGTTGTAAATAGACTTCTTTTCATTGTTAACGTTGTTGGCTTGTTGATCATCCTTCTCGAAACGGACAGTGGGGTCAAGAATGAGGCTTCTTTGATTCCGGCGATCGATGGCTATAATGTCTGCTCTTCTCGTTGACCCATTCTCAGCCAAGCAGTGCACTTCTTCGTAAACCTCCCACTTTGCCTTCCGAAGAGTGATTGCGATGGAGCTTCTCACTTTATGGTGGCGATTATTCCTCAGTAGTTCTCCTTTAGGGCAATAACCCAAAACATGCCCAAGGGTTTCTACTTCGCTGCATCCTGGATGACGACACTTTTGATCTTGAAAGGAACGACCTGGCACCGATCGCACTGCTGCAATGTTTGTGGACATTTTTATGGCATTGGTCCACTCTGAGGATGATATCCATCTTCTATTACTAATCTCTCTATTACTCTATTCTCTTTCTGTTAATTGTCTTATTTAACTCAACCTTTTTGTGTACCTGTTTGTTCCCCAATTCAAGCTCTTTTCTCTGATGATCTACAACTACTCTCCACCTAACGTTTATGTTGTCTTTCTCTTTTTCTTTTCCTATCTATGGGCTGATCTTTAGCTCTTCTAGCTAGTTGATTTGTCTCCATTGTTTTACTGTTTCCCCCCCCCCTCCCAATATTTCCTTCCATCTTTAATGAATTCAGTATTATCTTTATTGTCACTGATGGATATAATTTTCTTCAAATTCTGACTCAGCAATAACTCACCATTTGTTCAGTTTTTCTTTATCTGCCTATTTTCTGTTGAATATGCTAAAATTAACTAATGCGACTGCTGTTTTGTAGATACAAATTTTACAATTTATTGTCATGTGTTTTCTTCACCATATGAGATTCTTCATGCATCCTGATATTTGCACTGCTTTATCTGTTTATTTAGTTCTTGTTTTAAATTCTTGTTTTTTTTTAATTTTAATTCTTAAATAATTAAATTGTGATATATTAAACGCAGAATAAATACGTGAAATGCGTGTTATTATTCGGTTGAGAAGCTTCTATCATCCAGTGTGCTCTCAAAAGAGCTGAACGTTAGAATTTATAAAATAGTTATATTACCGGTTGTTCTGTATGGTTGTAAAATTTGGACCCTCACTTTGAGAGAGGAACAAAGATTAAGGATGCTTGAGAATAAGGTGCTTAGGAAAATATTTGGGGCTATGAGGGATGAAGTTACAGGAGAATGGAGAAAGTTACACATCGCAGAACTGCACACATTGTATTCTTCACCTGACATAATTAGGAATATTAAATCTATACCTCTGAAATAGACAGGGCATGTAATGCGTATGGGCGAATCTTGAAATGCATATAGAGTGTTAGTTGGGAGACCGGAGAGAAAAAGACCTTTGGGGAGGCCGAAACGTAAATGGGAGGATAATATTAAAATGGATTTGAGGGAGGTGGAATATATATATATATATATATATATATATATATATTTTTTTTTTTTTTTTCACTTATTTCTTTCCTAACGTATTAGCTATTTGGAAGTAGTCATAAATTTAGTTTCATTTGTAGTAACTTTCATGATATATTATCTAGCAGTTGTGTTTAACTCAACTTTCATGAAACGTACAGACCAGAATATTGCACTCGTCTTTCTTTTATTTCTAAGTCAAATTATA
This sequence comes from Periplaneta americana, assembly GCF_040183065.1. Taxonomy (NCBI): domain Eukaryota; kingdom Metazoa; phylum Arthropoda; class Insecta; order Blattodea; family Blattidae; genus Periplaneta; species Periplaneta americana. The sequence continues at coordinate 78,186,638 of NC_091123.1, read as the reverse complement.
TTATAACTTATGTTAAATCAGGTACAATTATTATTATTATTATTATTATTATTATTAGTAGTAGTAGTAGTAGTAGTAGTATCATCATCATTATAATTATAAGAGCGTGTGTGATTTTGTATGTATACGTTATATTTGAAATGTTTAGTCTATATATGATCCAGGTTAGCTTTATAAGTTATACTACTCATTACGGGCTGGACAGGTAGGGTATATTATATAAACTAAAGCTTTAGGGTTAGGCTACTAAAAACTATTTTTTTTTTTAAATTTCATAACGTTTATAACGGCTTTGGAGTATACAGTACATCTCCCATAAAATACAGTATCAGTCTTTTTTTAGAATTTAAAGATGGTAGGAGTGTATTAATGCTGACATCACTTATTTCTAGTGTCGGAGATGAGAAATTATGGGATATATTCATCCTTCCTCCTACATTTATTCATTTTTTATTTTGGTATTCGGTATATACGTTTAATATACACAATGCTATTAAAGTTAGTGAATTCAGCTGCTCAGAGTACTGTAGATTCGTATCAAATATTTCATTAAATGTCAATAAATATCGAAATAATTAGATCAGCAGCTTAATTTATATGACATATTACAATAAAATAAATTAAGAACTCCTATATGTCACTTTTTTGTTAGCGGCAATGGCATGTCTTCATATTTTATTCATTATTTTCAAGAAAATATCCTAGGAACAGTGGATCAATATTCTTCGTTCAGTTGTCTCACAATCTGCTGTCGCTTTGAATCAATTTCTGTTCACGTTTCAAGAATGCCATCATGCATTCCACATATACTATATTACTGCGCACCCCAAATATATATTACCACAATGTATGTAATATCTATTTTAGTAGCTTTCTCAATTTTTTTCACAATTTGTTCCATTAAATGATCAAAATTGTTAACAGATAGACCTAATAATGATCATGCTTCACCCTCAATCCATAGCACTACAGCTCTTGTTAACATATTGGCAGTCCACACCTGTGGAGTAACGGTTAGCGCGTCTGGTCGCGAAACCAGGTGGCCCGGGTTCGATTTCCGCTCGGGGCAAGTTACCTGGTTGAGATTTTTCCTGGGTTTTCCCTCAACCCACTACGAACAAATGCTGGGTAACTTTCGGTGATGGACCCCGGACTCATTTCACCGGCATTATCACCTTCATCTCATTCAGACGCTAAATAAGCTAAGATGTTGATAAAGCGTCATAAAATAACCTACTAAAAACTTATTTGCTGCCTTACAGATGTCATTCCAGGTCTTTCTATTCTGTCTTCTGTCATCTATTATTCTTAAAATGACATCCAACCATCTTGTATTCTATGCACATGCCCAATCATTTCGAACGTCTCGTTTTAATACTAATATTGCTTAACTTTATTATTTATGAATTTTGAGCTTATAAATTTAAATGAGGAACTCATTTTCAAAACATTTCTTGTCCACTTGATAACGAAACTGAGCTTCCTGTCCATTCATTCTTCACATGTAACTCTAAATACAACTGTTACTATTTTGTTCTCATGGTTTTTATTGTTAAGACCGTCAGACTTATCAATTCACAAATGTGGTAAACACAAAGATACTTTTTTTTTTTTTTTACATAAAAGATTAACGTTCCACTGAACATTAATAGACCTACAGAGTACTTATATTACAAACAAACGCTGAAGATATAGGTCTTATATGTGAAGTAGACCTGAAAACATAGTGGAAAGCAAGGGTACATATGAAATCTCAAGTTGAATGCGTTAAAATAGGTTGAACATTAACAATAAAATCTATATGTAAAGGAATAAAAATTACTTGTTAAAATATTATTAATAATTCTAATCTATATGAAAAGGAACTGTGAGTAGAACAAAGATAGCATATAGCAGCGTCTTGAGACGTATAGTCTTAAAACCAAATGCAATTTAATTGCTTAATAAAAGTGGCATGAGGACTGCATTTACTATATATATATCGATAGTGGCGATCCTGGTGGTTGTTCTCTTTTACATGTTACCGTTTTTGACTTGGGGATGGTCAATCTGTTATATATGTGATAAGGGATTGAATGAAAATCAGTTGAATACTAATGCCCACCTTGACGTCTCATCAGCCTGTGTTAATCTGCCCATATTATGTAACATAAAACCTTCCTACGCTCGATCTAGGAGAAATGTATACACTAGTCACATTTGAACTGTAATAGTTACAGGTCGACGGTATTTACCTGAACGAAATTTTTTTTCCTGGCGAACGCTTTATATAATTATTGAAATAAGATACTAGGGGAACTGCTAAATATTAACGGAAAGAAAATCAAGAGAAATAAGATACAGGACATCTAGAATAAGTAAAAGAAGAAAAAACTAATTCAAAGAAAACATTCAATTTCAATTCCTAACAGAAAAAAGTATATTAATTAAATACGTAAGAGAAAAAATGTGAAACACAAACGGGGGAAAAATGTAAAATTAGGAACGTAGTAACATCGATATGAAAAGGAAGCAAAAATCAATTGAAATGAGACACTGGAGTTCGAATCGTGAACTGAAGGAAAAAAATAGCGAAATAAAAGTTATAAACAATTTGAAAACACGAACGAAAGAAAAGACGAAGTTAAAGAGAAAGCAAAATAATTTCGTCGCACAAAGAAGGGAAAAAGCTAACTGACATAAAGCATTGAAATAATTTCGAATAGAATAGAAACATAGCACTGAATCAAGAAAGATTATTAATCGTCCGAGCCAGTGGAGTCCTGCAGCGGAGCGCCACTTGTACACAGTGCTGTAGTTGGAAACAAATTTTAGGGGGTACTGCTGAAATCTCCTTTGTCAGACTAGACTCTGTATCGATTCTGCACTTATTTTCTAAAATTACTTCTTCGTCATGCATTCGCCTCTGCAGACCTTCCAGATCGCAGCCACAATTGCATAGAAATTAAACACTGATAGTGGTGGCCCAACTCTTTTTAGGATCAAAAGCCTAGGAATTCCTTTACTGGAATCCTTTTCTTAGTGCAGATATCGTTCATTATAGTAATGCTCATTCATATTATTTAGTTGGAATTGGAATAGAATCTATAAAACGCAACTGAACTCAAGATTCATAAACGCACGAAAAGTAACAATATTTCCCTCCTTTAGCAAACTGCTAGCATTACGCCTGAGCGAGTTTTCAAATTAGCGAAACAGTGCAGCAGAATTCTTGAGGCGCCATATCATAAAATTAGTATTATGCGAAGGCATCTACGCAAGTTTTGAAATTAGCGAATCAGTGTAGCAGATTTCTTGAGGCACCATGCCATAAAGTTAGTGTTAATTACTTATAGAAATATCACGGCGTTATGCAAGCTTGAAACTAACAAATCACAACTACAGAAGTGCCAGACCATGGTTTTCGATAAAACAACGAATGGACAAGCATTTAAGCAAAGATGCCAGCCGCTACATTTATGCCAGATATCAAAATCAAAATGTTTTTGAAATAGCTAACACCCTCCTTTTCAGGGTATATTGAAGACTATTTAAACATGCTTAATAGATTTTCGAGTCTATATTTTTTACGGTTGTATTGCTCCTTCGTTCGTATAGCGTCATCGCTATAGTTCACATTATGCCCACGGCTCCACTCGCCTCGGTCGAGTAATAACAATTATATCAAAACACGAATTGAAGGAAATAGTATATGAAACAATGAACAAAATAAGTTCAACACGCGATGTTGAATTCACGTAACATAAAATTTCTAATCGCGAACTAATGGAAAGAAAAATCAATGAATCAAGAGACATAAACAATAATAAAACACGAACGTAAGGAAAAATTAAGTGAAATAAGAGACGAAATAACTCTGCTTGCGAAGTTAGAAGAAGTTAATTGAAGTAAGATATTGAAATAATTTCGAATTACGAAGGGAAAAAATGTTACCAGAAATAAGATAAAAAATCACTTTGAAACACGACCGCGTCTCAATTGTTACGTGAATTCGTATAATTAATACAGTGTCTTGTTGAACATGGGACTAATTAAGTTGTGGAAATACCGACATACAATGTGGATACTATTTCCTTATGCAATTAGTGTAGGACTACTAGTCTTTATGTTCATTAAGCAAGTTGTGCTTTAACACAATGCTGTGATACATCTGATAGAGTTGATCTGCATCCATGAAGCCAGTCGAAACGAGGCTTCACTCCATCTTTAGGTCAAGTTCAGTGATGAAGAAAAAAGAAAAGGCAACTTCTGAATGAGCATGCTCGCCGCCGAAGCTCTCTTATCTTTGCCGACAGATTTGAATGTTTTAAATCAACTCAGCGGGAATGTAGAGGAGAGGAAATAAAACCGACTTGCAGGTACTAGAAGTGGCGAAGGAAATACCGAGGTAATGATGGCGACCAACCCGCGAACTGCGACTTTATCTGCTGTTTTCTGGAAACTGTGAACCAGTTTTAAGTGGGATAATAGCCGCATATTCATCGGTACTATTAGTGCTGTGAGAGTCGCTTCACTGTCGTTATAGTCATAATCATTTTCGTCATTGTTTTCGCTGTCTTCTTTGCCATAGTATCTTCATCAAAATCATCACCAACGTATAATTGTGAATTTTATTATAGATTAATTCTTATCATTTATCGCAATTGTCGACATCAACATCGTCATCGTCACTATCTTCTCATATTGATGAATCGTCGTCACCGTTATATTCCTTGTCGTCACTGTTACCCTCGTTACACTTCGTCTCCATTATCTTCATTGTGATTGTCACGTTATCTCCGTGTCCCTCGTCACATTTCAGTACATTTCTTGCCGTCGTCTCCATTATCTTCATTGTGATTGTCACGTTATCTCCGTGTCCCTCGTCACATTTCAGTACATTTCTTGCCGTCGTCTCCATTATCTTCATTGTGATTGTCAAGTTATCTCCGTGTCCCTCGTCACATTTCAGTACATTTCTTGCCGTCGTCTCCATTATCTTCTTTGTGATTGTCACGTTATCTCCGTGTCCCTCGTCACATTTCAGTACATTTTTTTCCGTCCTCACTACTGTCTTCGTTGTCGTAGTCACTATTATATTTGTTTTCGTCACCTTTCCTTTGTTGTCTTAACCTTCAGCTTTGTTTTCGTCGTCACCATTATCTGTGTCGTCAAAACTATTATCTTTAATGTCAAAACCATTTTTATTGTCGTAGCCACAATTATCTTCGTTGTCGTCTTCACCTTTGTTTTCGTTGTCGTTTTCACCGTCATCTTTAGCCACCTTTATTATCATTGTCTTCTACACCTGTGTAGTAACAGTTAGCGCGTGTGCCGCGAAACCAGGTTCGATTCCCGGTCGGCGCAAGTTACCTGGTTGAGGTTTTTCCGTGGTTTTCTCACAACCCAATGTAAGCAAATGCTGGGTAACTATCGATGCTGGACCCCGGACTCATTTCACAGGCATTATCACCTTCATCTCTTTCAGACGCTAAAAAACCTAAGTTGTTAATAAAACGTCGTAAAGTAACCTACTGAAAAAAAAAATCATCATTGTCGTCTTCACCGCCATCTTCGTTCTCATCGTCACCATTATCTTCCTTGCCATTACCATTATCTTCGTTATTGTAGTGTTGTCATGGTAATTTTTCTCTTGGCCATACGCCCCACACCTTGTTTTCTCCCTTGAAATATATTTTATTCTCCTCTCTCTATCTCTCCGACTGTCATTTAATGATTTTTTAAATATTAAAGAAGAAATAAAGAAATTTTTTAATTGTACAACAAGCTTTATTTAAAGAATACACCATGTAGTCCCACCGTAGATGCACACTTGTCTCGATGAATCTTGGAGTGTGTATTTGCAGCACTTCTTGTTTTTCAACCATTACTTCGGAATATGTATTATATGTATTTCTAGTGTTAAATTCTGTCGTGCCTAGTTAACATATTTCGACCTGTTATTGGCCTTCTTCAGAACCAAGAAGAAGGCCAATAACAGGTCGAAATATGTTAACCAGGTACGATAGAATTTAACACGAGAAAGATATACATCTTGATTACACAACTTTTAACACTATATCACTACGGAGTATGTAGTATATAACTATTATTATATACAATTCTGGATTCCAGTGCTGCAGTAGTGGACAATTTTTGTTTATGAACATCAAACAAAATACATTAGGAAGAGCAACAGATTATCTAAGCTCTGTACAGATCTCCGCGTACAAAACTTAGGCACCCATATGCCGTATGGCTCCGTACAGATAAAATTTTCTTTTCCCCATACGATTAATTAAAAAAAATTGTAGATTCCCATACGATGTATGTCTCCGTATGGCCTCCATGACAGCACTGGTTATTGTTAGACTACCATTATCTTCGTTGTCGTCAATATTATTTTAATTTGACGTAGCCACTTTTATCATCATTGTCATCTTCACCGTTATCTTCGTTTTCATCGTCACCATTATCTTCCTTGTAATCACCATTATCTTCGTTATCGTCGTCACCATTATCTTCGTAGTCGTCACTATTATCTTAATTTGTCGTAGCCACGTTTATCATCATTGTTTTTTTCACCGTCATCTTCGTTGTCTTCGCCATTATCTTCGTTCTCACCATTATCTTCGTTATCGTCACGACCATTCTTTGTTGTCGTAGCCACCTTCATCTTCATTTTCGACTTCATCGTCATCTCCGTTGCCTTTGTCGCAGTTATTTCCATCATTAATGTCACCAACATCATCGTTACCGTCATCTTCATTATTTCCTTTCTCGTCGTTGTCGCAGCCTTTATCATCTCAGTCACCATAGTCATCAATTTCGTCATTATCACCGTCCTCCTCTTCTTCCTCCTTATCATCTTCTTCATTATCATTCTTGTCATAATTTTGTCATTGTTCTCCGTCGTCATCATCGCTAACTCCATTATTGTTATCATCAGCGTCGTGATAATAATTATAACATTTTCATCACCATTGTTATCATGCCATTATCATCATAACGCTAATATGTATGGTTCAAGTAGAGCTACTGTACTTAGATCAGAGCGGTTTCTTCCGGCTTAGAAATGGATATCGTCGGTCAGTAACTTCAATGATCTGGCTAATCTTTACCTTTTAGGTTCATATTGTATGTTTTGCAAAGGTATCTTTCATTATTCATTCCTGAAACGTGTTGAAACCAATTCTTATTCTAGTTTCCTAGAAACGCTGCAACCTGTAATTCCTGTAGTATTTCTCCGCCTCTTTTTATATTGTTTCTGTGTATCGGGATTTCACTTCCGTATAGCAATGTTAGAATTGCGAACGTATTACAGACTTTCATTTAAAATTAATACGAGTGTTACGATTGTACTTAGTAGTAAATATAAAATGGTTTGAAGAACAGAAACAGGCACCAAATCACACAATTGTCATATTCATGATAGCAAGCAAAGATAGAAGTGAATTGGTGTCAGATTTTAAGAGATGTGACAGGAATATAAAACATGGCCTCAGAGAAATATTAGCTATATATAGCTAATATTTTAAGTGGGTTATATATTTTAAGTAGGTTATTTTACGATGCTTTATCAACATCTTAGGTTATTTAGCGTCTGAATGAGGTGAAGGTGATAATGCCGGTGAAATGAGTCCGGAGTCCAGCACCGATAGTTACCCAGCATTTGCTCATATTTGATTGAGGGAAAACCCCGGAAAAAACCTCAACTAGGTAACATACCCTAACCGGGAATCGAACCCGGGCCACCTGGTTTCGCGGCCAGACGCGCTAACCGCTACTCCACAGGTGTGGACCATTATATATATATATAGAAAGAGATAGAATAACATGAAATATGAACACGCAGGACGTCCAATAAGGAGACGAGTATAATATTCATAATTTATAAAAGACTAACGTGAATTTAGGGTTTTTCTTATTATTATTATTATTATTATTATTATTATTATTATTATTATTATTATTATTATCATCATCATTATTGATGTTGTGTTATTATTATTATTATTATTATTATTATTATTATTGTTGTTGTTGTTATTGTTGTCTACATGGTATTTAAGAATGGGATGTATATTAATAGATTAGATCTGGAAGAAAATGTTAAGGATTTCAGTCCCGATAAGCAAATTATATCTTCTTTTCTAACATCAGATATTTAACATAGTTTTGTTCCATTTTTTTAATATATTTGCAATCGTTTATATGTTTCTAGAATCTCCGTGATAACTGATTTGCTTCCTGTTATGGCATCAGATACTACTGAAGTCTCACAGTCTGCAAAGGAGTATACCACAAAGAAGGAAATCTTTAGAGAGAAATAGTTGATAATTTTGCCTTGAGGTCTCGGATTCAGAGATATCATTCATTTTTGAGCCGTAAAACAACAACATTAGACTACCGGCTCAATTCTTTGCCGGAGAAAGTCATCTCTCTTAAAATGTCGTCGTTCTGAACCACCAAGGACAACAGAACAGACCATCTTCATAGCCGAAAAGATTGTTCGAAGTTCTGACCTTCATGTTTGAGGAAACTTGCATACTTAGACATATCATATACAAGCTACTTGGAAGCATTAACAATGGTTTTTCCTGTTGTATACTATGAAAGAAGAAGAAAGAATCCTGACCAATTTAACAGAATATTTTATTGCTTTATTTATGTGGAAATCTTGAATTAATATGAAGAGGAAGAATGCATACTGAGAAACTGCAATGTGGCCTTAATGTCTCGTAGAATAGAGACCCTCAAAGGAACAATCCTCAGTGGCAGAGCAAATTACGTAATGGTAGTAACGTACTACTTATCTATATTGATTACAAATTTAAAATAGACGTTTTTATGTGTAACGTATATATTATTCGACTTATTTTAAAAGAGAAAATAAAAGGATTTTTTGTAACGTATATTTGATTTTGGTTGCCATGTAAAAGCTTACGTCATATCTGGTAGAACGTTGGAAATACAAATTCTGATCTAAAGGAAAAAGAGAATAAGGATATATTAGGATGGAAACATGTCAATGGACCTAAACCTCTTACAAGCAAACATTCTGATGGGGACAGATAAAAAAAAAGTTATTTTTTTTTCATTTCACCATGTTAATAATGTCAAAAGAAGTGCCTATACAAATTTTGGCCACTCGACTGCAATTATGAGGACCGTAAAAAAATAAATTCGCCAGGCGCCGACAGAGAAGTGCAGACGGCTGTCAAACGCTGGTTCCGATCCCAGGCGGCTGACTTCTACGACACAAGGATACAAAAATTGATCCCATGGTATAACAAATGTCTCAATTACAGTAGGGATATGTTGAAAAATAGCGCAAAAATTGCTGTATCTGTTCCAATAAAACTTTCTATGTAATTGCTCTTTTTCTGTAAACAGCCCCAGGGAAAATCACTTTCTGGACGACCTCGTAATTGCGGTCGAGTGGCCAAAATTTGTATAAGCATTTCTTTTAACATTATTCACATCGTGGAAGAAAAAAATTAACTTTTTTATCTGTCCCCATTAGAATGTTTGCTTGTTAGATGATGATGATGATGATTATTATTATTATTATTATTATTATTATTATTATTATTATTATTTTATTATAAAATGTGTTATCAGAGTATGAAATTCTCTTCCGTCTGCCTGAAGTTCTTAACAACCTTCTGAATGCCAGAAGCCAGATCCGGCCTCGCCGCTGCGCTGTGACCGAAGGTGCACGAGGAGCCTGACATCGCATCGGCAGCTTTACTCCGACCACCCACTTAGCACTGCGGCAACCCACACTCTTTTGTTCGCTCTTCCTTCCTGCTCATGCAAAGTCGTTGGCAGGAGAAATTAAAAGAAAGCCGTAAGATAGGCTTGCGAACGTTTGAGAACAAACGCGACATCAAGTGGCACTGCACGTCGTGTAATTATACACGTGAAAGTCATTAATCATTTAAAAGTACGTAAGGTCGAAGTGCTAACTCTTCCGCTGTGACTAAGGCGGTAGTATTTCCATCTAAAAGCCCAGCGCACACGAGTTCGATTCCACCCGAAGAAGTTTATGTCTCTCCTAACGAGACTGCACATGTGTCTCATGAACTTCATTTGTTTTTTTTTTTATTTCGTAATTTATCGACGCTGTGTCAACTACCAGGTTAAGTAGCGTCGATGAGAATGGTAATAGCGAGATGGTATTTGGCGAGATGAGGCCGGTGATTTGTCACCTGACATTCGCCTTACGGTTGGGGAAAACTTCGGAGAAAACCAAACCAGGTAAGCAGCCCAAACGGGGATCGAACCCGCGCCCGATCGCAATTTCAGATCGTCAGGCAAGCGCCTTAGCCAACTGACCTATGATGTTTGAAGTCAGTGGTCGTCAACACTCGCTGAAATGGGTAGAGTGCATGGAGGGTAAGGAACTCTGCTCCGTCGTGCACAAGGGATAGAGAGACAGCATACCCGCCAGTAGCGACGATTGCACGCTAGGGCTGTGTCTTTGCACGCTCGGGCTAGCGTCTTTTACCCGCGGACGTGTTCTGATGACCGCTGTTTTCAGTGAATGCAGACCCTGCACGGTCAATAATACTGTCATTATTAACAACTATGGACTCTGACAGTAATACTGATCATGTGTGGTCTGGAATGATGGAATGACTATCAGTAGCTACTGAATTAGATCCGGATTTCCAGATTTTCGAGTATCAATATTGCAGATTGGTGGGGATACTAACCGTTACATTGTATAGTCCCTAAGGGTGAAACCTAACCATTTTCCCCTATTATTACATATGCTAGTAGATTATAGTGATTTTCTAGCTCTCAGGTTGAATTTCCAATTTCGGATACTGACAAATACTACAACTGTCAGTTATTTTGTAACTGATATGTTGGCATCAATAACTTTGGTTTGCAGTAAAATAAACTGATGAAAATGCAAATACCTAGGCTTGTGAATTAATAATTAATTAGTAATACCGGTAATTAATATTAATATCAATACAAAATTCAGTACAATCTCCGTAAATTTCTCTCTCCTTTTGATCTACTTCTTCAACTTGTATTATTGTTTTCTCAAATCTTATAGTTGGATCAAAACATAGACTTCTCATGTTTTGTATCAATTGCAACAATATCAATACTTCTGTTGGAGCCAATTGTTGATATACAATGTACTTCATCAAACATTTGCCATTTCCGGGAGCGTAGTGAAGATGCCAATGCTGAACGAACTCCGTGATGTCTTCAGGTTCTTTGAAGTTCTTCTTTAGAGCAGAAACCTAACACACGTGCAAGTGTTTCAATCTCACTAGAACCGTTTTGCGGTAGCAGACAGTGTTGAGACTTCTTCCTGGAGTTACTCGTACAACAGTGATGTGACATTTTTAAAGCTTTTCGTCTGCTCGCCCAGTTGTTAAATTTCGGGGTATCAGCACATACCTGTACTCCACTACCTCTAACCTTACGTGATGATCAATTTTTTAATTCCTTGAGCCTTATATGCTTTCTTATTTGAAGGCCTGATAGATTAGGAAGCTCGATTTCTATCATGTCTAGTGATGAAAGTGCTTGTTGTTTCTCAGAATCAAAATCACATATTTTATGAAGATATGGATCTTCCACGTTCATTAGTTTTTGACAGATGTAATATTGGATGTATGCTTCCTATCCTGCCTTAATCAGAACAAGACTTCTACTTTTTGGGTGCGTATAACATACTATTAGGACAGTCATACGACAGACCTACGATTCCTTTGACTGCGTTTCTTAACTTTTTGTCTATATCATCTAGGAATGTGGACTTGATTTTTGATAGAGGTGTGTATTGTAATGGATATATTAAACCGCCCACACCTGTGGAGTAACGGTCATCGCGACTGGCCGCGAAACCAGGTGGCCCGGGTTCGATTCCCGGTCGGGGCAAGTTACCTGGTTGAGGTTTTTTCCGGGGTTTTTCCTCAACCCAATATGAGCAAATGCTGGGTAACTTTCGGTGCTGGGCCCCGGACTCATTTCACCGGCATTATCACCTTCACCTCATTCAGACGCTAAATAACCTAAGATGTTGATAAAGCGTCGTAAAATAACCTACTAAAATAAAAAAAATATATATATTAAAGCCGGCCATATATATTCATTCATAATGCATAATATTTTTTCAGCCTTCAATAAGAGTGAGCTACATAAATTGTAAATGTTTTTGTTATAATAGAAACAATAATTTCATCGTTAAAGTTTACCTTAAGATATTTTACATATTAATTTTTAACTGTGATAGAAATATATGTCGAATTATTGATAGATTTGATTTCTACAGGGGTGAAAATTCCATGTTTTAAATTTATTAATTTACTCTTGGCTGGATTTACTTTAAAACCAATCAAAACAAATTTATAAACAATGATGCCATTATACCTACAGGAGAAAACACGAAGGAAAGAGTCTTAAATTTCTGATGAATTGTAAATTTTATTTATTTATTTATGTTTATTGCTAGTAAGTTTGAAATGAATACAAATTAATAAATACAATGAAAGATAAACTAGCCCACTCCTGAATGAGTAAGACTCGTAAATTATACATAGTTTTCTTCTTTGTAATATTCGCAGTCATTAAAAGTTGCAGCACTTGAATGTAATCTTTAATGTTCACCGCTGTGTAGTAATGGTCAGCACGTTTGGCCATGCAACGAGCGGGCCAGGGTTCAAATTCTGGTTGGGACAAGTAAACTGGTTGGAGTTTTTCCGGGGTTTTCCGTCAATCAATTGAAGCAGAATTGCTGGGTAACTTTCGGCTTTGGATCTCTGACTCATTTCGCCATCATTAATTCACATATCATCATCCATACAACTGTCCAGCTTAAGTTCACGATACGGCGTGCTGTACTTGTACAAGAGCGTGGCCGTTCTGCTACCCATTCATAGGAGTTGCAAACACAATTAACCTCAGGCTGCAGTGCAAGCTTTCGGATCCCTCCTCCGTACAAAAGAGAGAAAAAAATCTTTAATTGTAATAAAGTTAATAATTATGATTTAAAACTCATAATAATATTGGTTACATCTGTAGTTTAATGTTTACAGCGACAATTTAGAGTATTATTTCGTAAACAGTATTTAACAGTAGTCCCTCATGGTACGACAACAGGTTTTAAGAAATCTCTGCCACATGGCAGATCAAAGCGTCTGATACTAGTTAAAACGTGAAATGAAATAAACAGGTGTCATTTCACCAGGCCTTAAAACTTTATTCAGTCTCTGTTGTGCTGTATGTCTCATCGTTCTCGTCGTAGCTGGTTCGAAAATTCTGCGTCAATCTTGACCGCCATCTTCACACTTCACGCCATCTTCTCGGGCGATAATCTTGTGTAATTGTAGGGATTCTGTCTGGTGGTTTTTTGTGACAGCTCCCTAATTTTCCCTTTTAATATTCGTTATATAATTTGAATGAGCTTCCTGTGGTTTTATTATCCGTGTTTTATTTATTACTCTACAACGACAAACCTGAGACATAATATAACAATTAATGTTCTACTTCTTGCCTGGTCACGTTAGATTTTATATATCGCTTTCGTGATATAGTTAATATAGTGCCATACTGTATTTTACTCACGAATATCTTTTTGTTTATATACTTTAAAATTCTGTATTTTTTCTCACATAAATTTTCAATTTCTGAAGTTCTTTTTAATGTTTGAAAAATCAAACTGTTAGATCTGACATAATTACAATCAGACTTCGTGTTTTACTTCTATGAAATGTTACTGTAATTCGTAATATATTTCCAGCAGAAAAAGTTTATAACGACAATTTAATAAATATTTAATGAATGGTAAACGTGTCACTGTATACATGAGTTAATTATTCTGGAATTTCACTGTATGTTTGTCTTTCTCTCAATTGGTTATAAATGAGCAAAACCTTCTATTGACTTCTCTAGTGCAAAGAAGGAATTGATACAAATAAAAATTTGCAAGTTTGGTTCTATAAACAATACTGTAAAATGTATGAGAATAATCAAATCGAATTTCTACAAAATAAAATAATGGTACTGTTCTGTACACCATATTATGAAAGTGAAACCAGTAGGCTCTTGTTTTCTTGTCGTTGTTCACAATTCACTCCCATAAGTTATTATTGGCGCAGCCATAACTTTATAAAACTTCAATTTTGTCTCTCTGCGTGTTTTATTTCTAAGGGTTCGATTAATAATTCTGCAGATCATCTGAAACTTACGTAGTTTATAATCTGTATCATAGTTTTTATCATAACTGATATAATTTCCAAGGTAGCTAAAATGACCGACTTGTTCCATACATTGATATTAATTAGTATTTTTGTTCGTACAGATTCAGTGCCTCGAAAAGCCATAACTTTCGTCTTTATTGTAGAGATCTTGGTATTGCATTCTTTACAAATCTTGCTTAATTAAAAATTGATCTTTGTAAGATGTCTTCTTTATTTTGAATAGTAATCAAGTCATCAGCAAACAGAGTACATTTAAGGGGAGTCTGTATACCGAATTTTGAAAAAAAAATGAAATTTTTAATTTTATCGGTTTTTGGTAGTTTAATATGTGTAAAATGATAATATGATTTTATTCTTCTAATTATCAGCTTTTAGCCCTATCTTCAACAAAAGTATTGTAGTAATTCTTAATGCAAAAAATGTTATCAATGATTTTTTTTTTTTTGCCAACCGCTCAGTGCAATTTTAAATTTATTTAGCCGGTTCTATACATGAAAGTATGTTACATATTCCCTATTTTTTCTACATTTGTATCTTTTATCACTTCTGAGAAAAGTGCTCCCAAAATTGAGGAATTTAACATTGCAAGATACGGAAACTTTGGCACTATTTTCTTGCACGTCCTTATTTTTGTGACATTGTACACTTTTCTCAGAAAGTATTGTACCCAGGAGGCTGAAATTAATATACAATATCAATGTGACGGCATTTTATACAGTAGGTAAAAAAATAAGATTATTTCTATCTTCAGCAAAAATAAAAAATAATTTGTAGTAATTCTTAATCCAAAAATGTTACCAATGAAAAATAAATTTTTTGCTAACAGCTGAGTGTAATTTTAAATTTATTTAACCGGTTGTATACATGAAGGTATAACTTCTTAGAAAAATGCAGCCAAATTGAGGAATTTAACACCGTAAGATATGGAAGTACACACTCCCCTTAAGTATCTGTTTTCTGATATCTTTAATTCAGGGTCTACAAATTTTTTCCCAGTTTTTCATTAGGTCATTAATGTAAATATTAAAAAGAGTGAGTGATATACTGCACCCTTCTCGAACGCCCTGATTGATAAATTATATATATATTAGATAATTTGTTGCTCTTCACAGTTTATTACATATTTGCAACTGGAACAATCTTGTGATGCAGTCTGTCCCATTCCGACAATAATGGTGGTCTTACAAGGTTTTGATTATTATTAATATTATTATTATTATTATTTTATTATTATTTTTATTATTATTATTTTATTATTATTATTTTATTTTATTATTATTTTATTATTATTACTATATTATTATTATTATTACTTTATTATTATTATTATTATTATTATTATTATTATTATTATTATTATTATTATTATTATCCAGATGTTTGAGATGGGCAGGGCATGTAGCACATATGGGCGAATCCAGAAATGCATATAGAGTGTTAGTTGGGAGGCCGGAGGGAAAAAGACCTTTAGGGAGGCCGAGACGTAGATGGGAAGATAATATTAAATGGATTTGAGGGAGGTGGGATATGATGATAGAGAATGGATTAATTTTGCTCAGGATAGGAACCAATGGCGGGCTTATGTGAGGGCGGCAATGAACCTCTGGGTTCCTTAAAAGCCAGTAAGTAAATAAGTATTATTATTATTATTATTATTATTATTATTATTATTATTATTATTATTATTATTATTATTATTATTATTATTATTATTGGAGAAGAACCAAGTTGTGAAGAGGGATTGCGCATTCCTAGCTAAGGAAAAATAATAAAAATAAAACGAGCTCCGAATTAAATATCTGATCTGAAATATTGGAACATAGGCCTATAATGGCTTTTACGCCAGTGCTGCACCGAAGTCCGTTATCTCTGAGGAGATGCTATCCGAAGGAAAATCGCGACAGAGGAGATAAAAACTTGCGAACCCACGCTGCACGCAGCTCTGACTGAAATATATTCCTCCGCTTACTCTAAACTTAAATAAAGTAGCTGCCCCCTCCCCTCCCCCCACATGCATGCGGTAATTGCCACGATCTCTTGGCATGCACGCGAAAATGAAACGTCGATCCTCTAAATATATTGCCTTGCTACTCCTATATCTAGTTTATATGGACACCCTAACAATTTTCTTTCCTTTTTTTTATGCATAATATTTGTTACTGCAGCTTGCACGCCACAAGATCTCGAACTTTGTGGTTATTTCCAAGCAAACATAGAATCCACTCTAGATTTTAAAATAATTCCTGTTCTTCTAAAAATGTTCGGAATTCTGAAGATATTTCCAGCAGTTTTTGCAGTTGTTTATGGTAATGAAACACATTCTGTTTACTTGTTAAAGTGCCTCAGGGCTTCAGCCCATAGTGAAGACAAGATGAATCTTAATTACAAAACCTCTCACATTAAATAATGTGTACATTTCTCATAATACGTTTCACGCAGTAATGAGGTTTTTTGCCACCTTATTATATGAAAATAATAAGGGACACATGTTAAGCAATGGAAAAAAAAATCCTTCTGTTTTTCTCGGTATAGGGCAAGGAGATTCAACATTGTCCTCAGAAATCTATGTACAGGGACATCATTTTATTTTTACTTCAACTTCTAATGTACGTGAGTTTTTCAATGTATTTCACTCCCACCCCTTCTACTAACGAAGTTCCAACTGTCCTCCACACAGAACCAACGCCGCAGTACTGAGTTAGTGATTATAGTACGTTTCAGAAATATATTCGCGTTTTCCAGTGACGAAAACTTCCAATATTGAATCATATTTTCGCACAGGTACTGTCGTCCGTTTGCCTACGTCGCATCCCGATTTCCCCCACTTGCTTCTGCTCGCTCCACTGTAAAGACTAGTGGCTGGGCTTTCTTAGCTCTTTTCTGAAAACATTAATTTCTGTTAGGATTAATTGGACGTCTACGTAATATCATGCAACTGTTTAAAATAACTTAAATAAAAGGGCCTCGTTAAGCAATTAACTATCACGTAATCCCCCCCTTTTCTACGATCCTGCGACATAACCACTTGGATGGACAATAGATAGCATGTCTGAGTAATTTTATCTGTGCGGGTCGGGCAGAAGTGAAGACTGATTTTACAGTACGTAAGGTACTCTTTTATAGAGTAGGTACAGAATTATTTCAACATGAGTTACTAAATATGAAGGACGAAACTGGTAATAAGAATTAGATGCAATAATCTATAGTGCGATAATAGGCACAAAAGAACTGAAGCCTGTATCGAAATGAATGGCCACCATTTTCAAAAATGTGTTTAAATATCCATATTATGATTATTTTTCATTTTAACTTCATTCTCTATATCGTACGCTAATGTGCTGTAGACAGTATAATATACACTGCATAATGAATACGTTTTCATGGATAACTCAGTTCGTGAGTAAAAACACTTATTGTTAATACTGTACTGTATTTTGATTAAACAAAACCTAATGAAAATTATCACACTCAAAATCGCGATATTTCCTACTTTACGTAAATGGATGAACTACTTTTCTTCCCTCCTGTACCTAGTAAAGTGATTTCTTTGTATTTTACGCCAGTATCATCGAACTCCAGTCGTGGAAGGAGGTAGCAAACGGTGTTTCCGGGTCTCAATCATTAATCCAAAGGGATAGCCAGGTTAATATTAAAAATGTTAGCAAAAATAAAATGATGTCCCTGAATAAAAACAACCAAGAAGAAACTGCTTAATCAATTAGCTATGTTTAGCAATTAACAGGATTTGGTAACTTGTAAAACAAGAGGACTTTATTAAATTTATTTGCAAAGTCAAAGCATTGATGTTATCTTTTTACAAACTGTCAAATCCTGTTAATTTCTAAACAAAGCTCACTGATGAAGTCATTTGTTCATTGTTTTTATACATTGGTTTTTTATGGCAATGTTAAATCCCTGTATTCTACATTCAGAAAAATACAAGGTATATAATATAATATACATATACAGTAGGCCTATATATTATTATATACTGAAGTTGGGGAGGAGCAGAATGGACGCTTGGTGAGGTCAGTAATGACGTCACCCCAAGGCCACATCAAAAGAGAGAGGAATCAGAAAAGTGGAGGATATAGCAGGAGTTTCTATGATGTCAGAAATGGTGACCTTGAAGATGTAGGCCAGCAGATAAAGAATGATGAGTCCAAGAAAGAAGATAGTGGGGAAAAAAGGAGTGATGGTGAAAAGAAAGGGATGTATAAAACATGTGAATAGAGCATGTAGTGGAAAATGCGGGGATAATAGTTAAGAAAAGCCACTGTATAATCTAAGGAAATGGTATATCAGTGGGGTAAAATTGCAGAGATATCCATATAGTAAAAGGACGGAGATGAATGAATAACAGTAACAGATCATCCATGTTTCAAGGAACGATTAATGCATATGATAATGAATTATACAGTATGATAAAAGGAATTAGGAAGTGTTAAATGAAGAACGGGAGAAATAGGAGAGAGAGAATTTTTAAATTATAACCACAGATATAATATTTTCTCAAGTATACGGAGTTGTTTTTATAAATGCAGTGGAACAAAGATCAAAGTTTTTAAATCAAGTTAAGAGGGGAGGTACATCATGGCCTGCAAAAATTTACTGAAATTCACTTTATATATCAGTTACTATGAAAGCTAAATGAACAAAACTTTTCATGCTTAATATACATACGTCCTGCGCCATGGCGTCGTGGTCTAAGCCATCCTGCCTAGGAGTTGCGTTACGGAATGCGCGCTGGTTCGAGTCCTCATGGGGGAAGAAATTTTCTCATGAAATTTCGGGACCGGTGTGTGGGACCGGTGCCCACCCAGCATCGTGATGCACTTGGGGAGCTACGATAGATAGCGAAATCCGGTTGCGAATACCAACTATAACGGCTGGGGGGATCATCGTGCTAACCACAGAATACCTCCATTCTGGTTGGATGATCGTCCACCTCTGCTTCGGCATGTGGGCGTGAGACCAGTAGCCGGCTGATCGGTCTAGGCCCTTCATGGGCTGTAGCGCCACGGATTAATAATATACATACATTACACTTTATAAAACACTATTCAGAATATTAAAATAGCTAGCAGTTTCATTTTGGTGCAGCGGTTACCTTCCACTCTGTATAGGATATCATTTGTCATCTACTGAAGTGATAACGAACAAATTACAACATAATTCCTAATCAAATACAACCCCACAAAACTGTCAGGAAAAGGTACTTCAGTAGAAAGAAAACATTAATTTTGGATTGATCAGGTCTTGGGCTATTAGGTTTTTAGATTTTTACGAGCCTCAACGGATGCTTTATAAATTTGTTTCCAGTAGTACTCAATGTGATAGGGATTTCACATTCCATTCGCTATCATTTTGTGTTCCTTCTTCTAGTTATAAATAATATGTTCATTGCTATGACAAATGATAGTACGCTAATAGTTTTCATTTTAATAATTATATCACAAAGACTTAAATGAATTTAAAAATATATAACGAGTGGAACATCCGTCAATTCAATTCCATTTTTAGGTCACTAAATATACAAGTAAATATCTTCGTCGATACAAATCGTACATAGAACACTTTAAAAAACTAAGCTACTATAAGAACTAACAAATATAACTAATTTATTAATTGAAAACAGTGTCATTCTAATTAAGGTTTAGAAACTCCCAATATACTATAAAGGATTTTCACATAGCCAATTATTATAAAATCTAGTTTTAAAACTTTCGACAGATAAGTTGTAATATTGACTGGGAACCTTATTATACAGCGTGATTCACGAGGATTTACCGTCCCTTACGGAGCTTATGTCTGAAGACATTCTGAGCAAAAAATGCATATAAACATTTGTTCTAATTTTAATATTTTCAGAATTTGAAGTTGTTTGTAAAATATCATTCTTGAGTTTTAAGGGTAAAAGAATATTACAGATAAAGAATGAACTATTAACTAGTATTCTGAAGATAAAAATGTGTTGTGAATTCCATAGTTGCTTCGTACAGAATTTTTTTTTCCGATTTTTAACTACAAAATTACATTTCTCTTATGCAATTGTCACAACAGTTGTTACAAATCACGTCATTCTTGTAAATTCTTTACATTAGGATGAATAATTAAAATGTAAAGAATCAAGTTCCTAAAGTCATACTATTTGTAATAATTTTTGTGATAAGTGAGTAAGAATGATGTCATTTTTAGTTAAAAATTGAAAAACAAAATCTGTACAAAGCAATTGACAACACATTTTTACCTTCAGAACACTAGCCAATTAAAGAAATGACACTTCTGAATAGTTCATTCTCTATTTGTAATATTTTTTACCCTTAAAACAAAATAAAAAAGATATTTTATTATCAACTTCAAATTAGTGGAACTCTGAAAATATTGAGATTTGGACACATGTTTATATGACATCTATTGCTCAGAATGTCTTCGGAAATAAGCTCCGTAAGTGACGGTAAATCCTGGTGAATCACCCTGTATAATTTCATCACCATAACGGAACGTTTGTGTTAGTCTTCTTTAATCTACAATATGAAATTGATTTGTTGTTTATATCTAATTTCATGAACACGAATATTAGCAAAGAGTAATTATCGATATTTTCTCAAGTGTAGAGCACTAAATCGCATATAAATAAAATTTATAACTGTTAAACTCCGTAATTGAATAAAAAAAAGTGGTCGACAATGTTCAAGAGATTATAACGGGTTTCGTTTGAAAAACCAAAACATTTCCAAATTTGCTATTTCCCCAAAAAATTAAGGTATATAGGATTATCGATTGGAAAGAAGAAAGAAAAATGAATAAAGCCTAAGAATGAAAATAGCAAGGCGAAGCAAATAAAGATACAAATTAAGCGCAAAACAAAGTATAAAAAATAGTCTACTGAAATTAAGAGATTCAAGTTATATCATATCATATCATATCATATCATATCATATCATATCATATCATATCATATCATATCATATCATATCATGTCATATCATATCATATCATATCATATCATATCATATCATATCATATCATATCATATCATATCATATATCTATCATATAATTTTCTCAAAATGTAAAAGAAATATTGTTCTCGCCAAGCTTAGACGACCTCACTCACACCACTCTGCTGACTCGTGCCTTACCCAAAACATAATAAATCATGCGGTGGATGCCTATTAGTTATGAAGCGTTGTCACATTGACTCTGAATTAGCCCAGCTACTGGGTTGAGGCAAGTACGATGTTTTTTAACAGAGAAGTTAGTAGTTGTTTCTTGCGGCAAGATAAGCTGACCTCTCTACTCGGGCTGAGGCGTCTATGTTTGACAACGCTGTTATAAAGCAATTCGGCCAACTGCATAACATAGACATCGAGAGCATTTTGATGTGACTTCTTTGACTTCCTCTTAGCTGGTGCGGTCGTCTAAGTTTGGCAAGTACAATACGATACTTTACTTTAGTAAGTTAGACACATTTATATTTATGTAAGTGTGGATTTATGTCGCACATGAGTGTGCACTTAAAAGTGTTGATATGTATGAATGTAACTGACTACATGCTTCGTTTAATTTCCTTCCTTATTGCCACTCCCCACTCTTTGATTACGGTTGTAATACTACACCCTCGCAGATAACACAGGTCTGTACACTCACTCGTTATGCCATAAATATTCATAATGTGTGCTTTAATTTCCCTAGGCTCGCTTACAGCATGACGATCGTAAACAACTCTTTAGTGAAAAAAGGGCGAAAAAAGGAAGGAAGCGTAACTCATAACACGCAGATTTTTATTTAAATGTCGGCTAATGACTCACTTCTCCGTAATTAGCGCGTCTGCCTCAAAATATATAGTTTTTAAAACTTGCATAAAAATGGTGAAACAATAAGAAGCGAAGTTCCGTTTCGCTACAATGCAAAAAAATTGCTGCTGCGAATGTTCTTGGCAGCACACGCCCTGGTCTACGGACTGATGAATTTGGCAGATATCAGAATACCATTCCAAGTATCCACACCATGCAGCGAGAATTTGTGTAATTAGGAGATTGATATTGAAGACTTTTTAGTTTATTTCCGCATTCCTTCAAAAATAATTGTATTACTGTCCTTGTCCCAGCTCTGCGATCATGGAAATGAGAGATAACACGCTATGTAGCGGTAAGTTGGCACGAGTAATATATCCACTTACTTACGTACTTACTTACTTACTTACTTACTTACTTACTTACTTACTTACTTACTGCTTTTAAGGAACCCGAAGGTTCATTGCCGCCCTCAAATAAGCCCGTCATCGGTCCTTAACCTGAGCAAGATTAATCCAGTCCCTACCATCATATCCCACCTCCCTCAAATCCATTTTAATATTATCCTCCCATCTACGTCTCCGCCTCTGCAAAGGTCTTTTTCCCCCCTACCTCCCAACTAACACTCTATATGCATTTCTGGATTCGTCTATACGTTCTAGTCTACACCTGTGGAGTAACGGTCAGCGCGTCTGGCCGCGAAACCCGGTGCCCCGGGTTCGATTCCCGGTCGGGGCAAGTTACCTGGTTGAGGCTTTTTTCCGGGGTTTTCCCGTGCTGCCTATCTCACGTCTGGATTTAATGTTCCTAATTATGTCAGGTGAAGAATACAATGCGTGCAGTTCTGTGTTGTGTAACTTTCTCCATTATCCTGTGACTTCATCCCTATTAACCCCAATATTTTCCTAGGAAGCTTATTCTCAAACACCCTTAATCTCTGTTCCTCTCTCAAAGTGAGAGTCCAAGTTTCACAATCCTACAGAACAGCCGGTAATATAACTGTTTTATAAATTCTAAATTTAATATTTTTTGACAGCAGACTGGATGACAAAAGCTTCTCAACCGAATAATTACATGCATTTGCTATATTTATTCTGCGTTCAATTTTCTCCCGAATGTCATTTATATTTGTTACTGTTGCTTCAAGATATTTGAATTTTTCTACCTCTTCGAAGGATAAATCTCCAATTTTTATAATTCCATAATAGTATAGCCACTATTCAAAAATATTCAATGAACCTTGCAACACATAAATCTTCTTATGAACCAAACCTACTGTCATTTCTTGGTGAAAATTATGTATTCTCTTTTCGCCATAATTGTTTTGTGTGTCTGCGCCTCACTCTTTGTGAATTTCAATGTGTTCCTCTCTACATCTCACGAGTTCCAGAGCTGTCTTTACTCACGTATCACTTTTAGCAACAGCCTTACATTACATAGAGTTATACAAAAATGTGTCTCAGAAGTAGTGTTATGTAAGGAATGGAATAATAACCGGCCATGGTATACCCAACTGTTAAGTGTGGCCATGACGAAATGCCACTGTCGGGAGTTCAAGTAGTACCCGGTGCAACATTTTCTGTGCGACGCGATTCTTACGTGCCTACGTGTCCCACCGTGTGGTCGACAAGTTTTAGGTTTAAAAATAAAGTTACAGAGAGACAGAAATATACAGCAATAAACATAAACAGACACACAGATATGGAGAGTAGAAATGTAAACAGACAAGATAAGCCTATAGACCTACCATTAGAGACAGAAAGATATAGAAACATAAACAGATAGAAAGGGGATCTGTAATCCGAGGCGTGACAGCTCATAAAGAGCGAAGACCGACCAGTCTAGCCTCACGTCCACAAGCCTCACTAGGTGAACGATCATCCAACCACAACAGGAATATCGTGTCGTCAACACTATGATCCCCCCAGCCGTTATAGATGGTTCGTGGAACCGGATTTCGTTTCCTATCGTAGCTCCCCAAATTCATTACGATGCTGATTGGGCACCGGTCCCATACACTGGCAAAACTTTCATGAGAAAATTCCTTCGCCATGAGGACTCGAACCAGTGTTCACTCCGTAAAACGAGTCTGAGACGAGATACCTACGGCTTAGGCCACGACGCTACGGCGCGGGACAGAAAGAGCTATATATACAGAAATAGAAGAAGAAAGTTAGCTTCCCTTATGAAAAGATTGCCAGATTTGACAAAGTGTATTACATTTAATTTGGAAACACACCTAAAAGGTAAAATGATAGGTGTAAATTTTTCTGACATTTTGTATATTCGATTCCCTCATCGTTTCAAATGCATAAGTAGCGTTTGTGCTCATTTACAATTAAGAAAGGGAAAAAAATACCATCAGATAGGTTAGAATGATATGAATGCCATATTCCGCGAGAAAAATAATAGTACGGATTTATTGGCATTGATATCTAAACCAATCAACAGCCATCGGTTAAGATAACTTGAAATTTCCATTATCATTCCCCTACAAATGATTTCTCAGTATTTGAACCGATTCTTTGAGGGCACTAATGGCTATTTCCTTCACAATGCTGTGTGTTAGCGCCAGGTTTTTACATTTTTTGGCAAAGAAGGAGGGTATGGTACCTCGTGCTCCCAATATCAGACCTATTACATCAATGTGGGACAGGCTATATTTATCTTTATGCTCGACCATGCCGAAATGTAGTAATTATACACCTGGTAGCAGACCTTTAATGCATGTCATTAAAGTACACCTACCCATTAAAGGTCAGGTCTTTCAGCCAATGACGACTCAGGTTACAACTGTTCAGCCAATGACAGGTCAGCTTTCTACCGTTATAAAACCGCAAGTATCGATTATTCTCGGATATGCAATAGAAAGAGAATTAGCGAAAAGTCACGGAGGCTGGAAATCCAATACTGTCGCAGAAGATTATGTTCTGTTACTATAATAATTAGCGTTAATTGTAAATAATATTCAAATAAATTCAATTTGTCATCTCGTTTTTTAATGTCGAATTCAATAATCAAGGTTATAATATTATAATATTATCAAGTTTAACGGGACTACGTCAAGGTCAATGACATTATTGTTCCTCGGAAAAAATCAATACTTTCGCGTCTGCGCACATCTCACAATTCACGACCTAGAACAAGGTCACTTCCGATCTTGTCAGTTACAAATAAAATGTATACATCTAAATACCGGTAACTTCAAGTTAGAAATATGGTCGAGCATAAAAAGTCGTATGAAACTCGCCTATAATGGTAATTAAGAAGCTCGTATGAAAATTATGAAACTCGCTTGCGCTCGTTTCATAAATATCGATACTCGATTCTTAATTACTATCATTATAGGCTCGTTGCATAATGTACTATTATAAAACGGGATTGTTGGTTCATAAATCCGTTTCTTTTCACTGTCCACCTCATGCGGTTGA
Organism: Periplaneta americana; assembly: GCF_040183065.1. NCBI lineage: Eukaryota > Metazoa > Arthropoda > Insecta > Blattodea > Blattidae > Periplaneta > Periplaneta americana. Next base: position 78,161,199 of record NC_091123.1, on the reverse strand, counting down.
TCTGCATGTATCTCAAATCTGATGGTGGGATCGAGAATGTATGCCGAGTTGTTCTTAATGGCAATGATATCAATTCGCCGAACACTTCCTTGTGTGGCTAGTCCCTGCACCTCTTGATGGACTGTAAACCCTACATCCTTCAGCTGTACATACATACATATATACATACATACATACAGCTGTACCTACTATATCCAGACGAAAGTAGAAAAAAGTCTGAGGTATATTATACAGACATAAACAGATATAAAAAGGTGTACCTGCTGCAAATAGTCGGAAATAAAACAAAAAATGTTTTTTTTCTTAATTATTATTGCACCCAAATACCGTTTACAACATCTAAGAAGTTTCAAAGTCTGTTTATCTTATCTATATTGATCTCAAACACCGTTCAAAATATCTAGGATGTTCCCAAGCACTGTTTGTCCTATAAAATACTTTATTGAAACGCCTTTTACAACTTAAAACATGTTATCAGATTCTGTTTATAGTATTTGTATTGTACTCAATCGACGTCTATTACAAAATTTAAGATGTTTCCAAATTCTGTTTATCTTACCTGTATAGTACTCAAACGCCGTTCATAACATTCACAACATCTAGTATGTTTGCAAACTCTGTTTATCTTATTTGCATTGTGCTCAAACGTCATCACTCGTGGTACCATGAAAACAGAAATGCAAGTGGTTTTCCATGCATTCCATCTCGTTCTATTCTCTATTTAATATTCCTTGATGTTTCAATACAATATTGGGTAGGCCTATATGGGTTATGTGTGTATATATAAATATCAAATAAAATACACTACAGTGCAGTGTTGAACATAGTACGTATTGTATTTAATTGCTGCAATTCGAGTATAGATGTCCCACGCAATCTTTTTTTTTTTTTTTTTTACGATTCTCTCATCTCTCATTTCTCACCTAGGTGGTCCTAATAATTGTCCTCCTTTTATATGTTCATTCACTGATATTTTCAACGCAACACATTGTTCTAATAACGCTGCATTTCACTATATCGAACAACGTTTTAGTTGTAATTTTTCTTATATCGCTCATCTCTAATGACTCAATTTTTATTTGTTTTAAATATTTCTGACCGAGTCTCTGTTGTTTACATCATTATTGGTCTTATCGTTGTTTCATATATTGGTGATTTTGTTCTGTTCTTATTTTTATATGTTTATTGCTAAAATTGTGTCTTTCAGACACCCCGCATTCCATTTGCCTTCGTTACCTGTTTCCTAACGTGATCCTAGATGTATGTACTTGTATGTATTTATTCACACTGCAAATGGGTATATACCCGGTGGCAGTGATAACTAATCAAAATAATGACAAATAATAATAATAGTAATAATAATAATAATAATAATAATAATAAGCATTATAAATTAAATGAAGCACTATCACTTAAAATAACATTTAAAGTAAATCTAATTTGTATCTTAACCCTAAGTTCGAACTAAAACCTACGAGTATGGTATGTTCATACATGCACAAGTACCTTTCAGCACTTCACTCATTTCGCTGACAACTCACTCACTGCACTAGAACTACGACACATTTCACTGATTCTATCCTGATTTCACTAACACTTCAAAAACATTTCACTGTTCAAATACTTTGCACTGCTACTATAAACTCTAAACCTTCACTGACAGCAACACACTTCACTTACACAACATACTTCACTGCCACAACACACTTCACTGACACAACACACTTCTTCACTGATACAATACTTCAAATAACAAAATATCAATTACAACCTTTAAATAGTGTGTATAATGTACTATCGTCTATTAGTAAAGTCCTTTAAGCCTATTTTTAAATACATTTTTGTTTATTGGTAAAGCCTTTAGTAAGTCTGAAGGTAAAGCATTCCAGTCCCTGATAGTAGGCCTACGATTGAGAAAAGAAAACTTTCCATTGTCCGTCCTCTGTCTTCTTTTCCTCAATTTATACGAGTCGTCGTCCCTTCAAGAGCAATTTGGCGGCTGCAACCTTTTTTTTATTTTTTTGTTAGGCAACTGAATATCCAGATAATTAAATTGTATTATATTTTGTATTTATCTCTAATTTATATCGTCGGGTTGCCTCAGATATTAAACTTATGTAATATTCTTTGTAGATCTTCTTTATTTATCATTTTAAGTACAGCGTCAACAGCATAACAGACAATTTTTGTTATTCGTTAGTTTCAAATAAGTGTCCAGAGTTGCTCCAGATTTCTCAAAATCCTTGAAGTAGATGACGATGATAATGATGATAAATTAGTCAGTACAAAATGCCTGACAAATAAATAATTAACATGTTACGTAATTTATTTTAATATGATATTATTCGTATATCATTTGTGAAGAGAGCACAGACAATTGAACACGAAGAAACTGTTCTGTCGGACATACCATACCGTTACATTAGGCGAATATAAGATCTGCTATGATTTATATGAACTGTTTCGACGTTTACTGAGAAGGACTGAGGAAACTGCGAAGCGCCTCAGGATAATCACAATTCAAAGCGGAAGGAACCTCACAAACAAAGCATCAATAAATACCCAAACAAATTATAACTTATGAACTCACGTAGCTCAAGGTCTCAAGGACAGTAAACTTGTAAACACAACGTATTTTTAATGTCGTAAATTCATTTTAAAAACCATGAAGTAATGACAGTTCTGTTGGTAGCATCAGACTATAGACTGGGAAAGCCCGTGTTCAAGTCTAGATGAAGGCAGTAGTTTCCTTTCGTTGTAACTTCCAGGAAGGCTACGAGGTCCACTTTGCCCCTTGTAAAATTGTGTCGATATTTTGCGCCCCTGTATTATAATGCTAGACAGACAGACAGACAGACAGATTTATTCGTTCCATAATATTCTTACATTTGCTTTTTGGCATAGAATAAAGAACATGTCCAATTCTTACGTTTAACATATACGAGTAAAATGCAAATAGCTATGACATATGTAAATAATTAATACATTAATGACAATAATATTTGATACAATGCAATATGTTTACCATTTAATAGTATTAAAATATTTACACAGTACTGTGAAATGTCAGGAATTCATCTACAGAATAGAACCTGTGAGATATTAAGTAATTTTTTTTAGTTTTACCTTAAATAATGCAGGGTTTTGGCTATGATTCTTAATGTCTTCAGGAAGACTATTGAACATTTTTATCGCCATGTAACGTACTCCACTTTGATAGCATGATAAATTTGATGATGGCGTATGAAAATCAATTTTTCTGCGGGTATTTATACTATGTATGGCTGAATTAGTTGGAAAATTTTCTTTATTACATAAGAGGAAATTTGTTAAAGAGTATATGTACTGATTTGTTAAGGTCATAATCTCTAATTTTTTTAAAAATAATCTACATGATTCTTTAGCCGTTGCTCCAACTATTATTCTAATGGCTCTTTTTTTTAATAAGAATATATTTTTACTATCTACAGGATTTCCCCAAAATATTATTCCGTAGGACATAATGGAATGAAAATAGGTGAAATATATTGTCTTTAAGTTACTGCTGTTTAGAAATTATTGTAACGACCTAATTGCGAGGCATGCTGAGCTAAGTTTGGAGGTTATTTCTTTAATATGATTTTTCCAATTTAACGTATTATTAATATGCAAACCAAGAAATTTGGTTGTTGATGTTTCTACTAGGGGTATATTGTTGATAGTTGTGTCTAATGTTTCAGAGATTAAATTTGAAGTGGGTTTAAATTGAATTATGTTAGTTTTATTGATGTTTAATGCTAGTTTATTGGTTGTACAACAGTCATAAATTTTAAGGAGAATAATTTTACCCTAAAAAAAAAGCAGACGCCCTACGATGAACAGCAGGAATTATATTGGTAATCACTGGAATTCTACCCTTTATTCTATTAGCGATCAGAAGCGAAAGCTTCTTCTTGCCTGTAGAAATCAAGTGCAGGCCATGAGATGTAAAATCATCTCTCATACATACATACATACATACATACATACATACATACATACATACATACATACATACATACATACATACATACATAGGGGAGAGTTGCGTAATTTGTACCGTTGCCTAAATTGTACCACCGTCTTGAAAATTAGTTCCTTGATAAGTATTGTCATCTACGTCAAACATTGTGAACTATATCTACAAATATGCCATTTTATGAGAGACGAAGCCTGTGGGTTGTGTTGTGCAGACGTGAAGTGAAAAAACTTGTTTTAGGTAGTTTTAATCTAGTTTTTGCGCTACTTGGCTACAACAATTGCTTCCGAAAGGTAAGTGAAAGTCCACAATGCTATATAGTATTTGAAACTACATTTATATAGGTATTGTAATTCTCATTAAGTTACAGACTTCTGTTAGAAACCGTTAAGCAGCAAGAATTTAACAAAGAAAACATGGTGAGGTTGCGTATTTTGTACCGGCTTCAGTTTCCTATAATGTACCGGTACAATATAGGGAACTTTCATTATATATATGTTTGAAATTATAGTGACGTATGAAGAAAAACATATCTAATTTAAATAACCAATTATAATTTATTAACTTCTAATCATTTCAATATGAATATAATACAGTAATTTTTATTTTTAGGAAATAAAACATTTTCAATTCTGAATTTAAAATAGTCATGTCAAATGTTCATTACAAATAATAAAAATTACTGATATAAAAATAGCATAAACACAATAAATTATGCATTTAGAATTTAACTGAATAATTTCCCCATTTCCTGTTCTGGCGTTTTTTAGTTTCTTCCTTTGTAACAAATTATAATTGCATTTTACATTAATTCCAGAATGGCAAAATCTTGCTGTTGCTGCACATATGAATGGCGATCATGGAACAAATGAATGTGCCTGAGTGTACAATGTGCCTAAGGCTACAATACTAAAACATGCGCAAAACAAAAACGTAATTGCTAATGGAGATGTGAAATCGTTTGGAAGAACCACAGTATTTTCGGCAGAAATTGAAAATGAACTTGAAAATCACATTCTAAAGTTTGAATAAATGATATTTGGATTAACTCCAACAGATGTTAGGAAACTTTCTTTTGACACAGCTCAGAGAAATGGACTGTCACTTAATTTCAATCGTGAAAGGACCAAGCATTGAAGAAATGGTATTATGCACAGCCTATCTGAAGAGGCATCCTAAATTTTGTAGGCAGACAGAGGCAACATCCATAGCTCGAGCGAAAGGGTTCAACAAGGAACGTGTCTATGAATTCTTCGATCTGCTGGAAAACATTAGTGAAAGATGCAAATTGGAATCCAGGAGAATTTTCAATGTGGACGAAAGCGGCTTCTCAACAGTACAGAAGACACAGAAAATCGTAGCGAGGAAAGGCAAGAAAGAAGTGGGTGTGATATCGAGCGGAGAAAAAGGAGTGAATACAACGATGTGCCAGTGCACCTGGTCAAAATGTTCCTCCAATGATTATGATCTGTCTGTTGGTGCTCCACCGATCATTATTATTACAGTTTCAGAAACTGGCTACATCAACTCTGAATTGTTTGTCAAATGGATGCAACAATTCATTTCCTCCGTCCATCCTACCAAATAAAGGCCAGTATTGCTGCTGCTTGATGGACACATCATCCACAGCAAGAACTTTGATGCCCTGGTGTATGTGGTACAATTTAGGAACCCAATGGTACAATTTAGGAAACCAGTTGCCTAATTTGTACTCATTGCAGACATTTAGGAAACTGAACGTAATGACTTTATGTCAACTTGAAGTAAACTTTTCTTTTTAGGAAAATCCTCCCAACATACCAGGAATTAAGATGTCGCTATTGAAATGATTCAACATTTGTCAGTTAAAATTAGAAAAAATAAAATGTGTAAAATGGTACAAATAAGGCAAATCTCCCCTACATACATACATACATACATACATACATACATACATACATACATACATACATACATATATTCACACTGCAAATGGGTATATACCCGGTGGCAGTGGTAACTAATTACACTCAATAATGATAATTAATAATAAATTAATACTACTACTACTACTACTACTACTACTACTACTACTACTAATAATAATAATAATAATAATAATAATAATAATAATAATAATAATAAACTGCGAACAGTGGAAAAAGAAGGAAGAATATTATCCAAGATACTGTAGCTATTTCTAAGGAGGTGTTTGCATGCTTCGCTGTAGTTTCTGCACGAAATATGATCCGCAGTTTACAAAACTCTGTGAAATTACTTAAACCAACTCCATCATTCTCGTCAGCTCAATTAAGATAACCGTGACACGACGTGCCATGCCCGGATGTTGAACATCGCTTGATAGGAAGAGTTAGTGCGGCTTGTAATTCTATAATCGCGGCCTTTTCTGCATAATGGAGGGAATCAATGTTTGTGGACTCCCGCACAGGCCATGTTGTTCCCATTAATTAGAGTTAAAGAGGTGTAACCTGTAATTTAACGCTACACGGCGTACTATCACTGTATACAATGTGGCAGTGTAATGACACCTCACGCATGCGAGTCCCAGGTTCACCCGACATACTGAAACCTGACTTCGTGCTTTATACCCCGGCTATAAAAACGAGAGGATGATTACATCACAACGAGTAAGAGTGACCCATATCGAAGACTGCGACACTGGGCTATAAATTGGACCGAGATTATTTTCTCTGTCCTCCTTTGTCCTTTCTTTGGTGATATTCTTCCCTCTTCAGTTGCTTTAATTCATTCGTCTATCTATCTAACTATCTATCTATCTATCTATCTATCTATCTATCTATCTATCTATCTATCTATCTATCTATCTATCTATCTATCTGTCTGTCTGTCTGTCTGTCTGTCTGTCTGCCTGCCTGCCTGCCTGCCTGCCTATCTGCCTGCCTGCCTGCCTATCTGTCTGTCTGTCTGCCTGTCTGCCTGCCTGCCTATCTGCCTGTCTGTCTGCCTGCCTGCCTATCTGCCTGTCTGTCTGCCTGCCTGCCTATCTGTCTGTCTGTCTGTCTGTCTGTCTGCCTGCCTGCCTGCCTATCTGTCTGTCTGTCTGCCTGCCTGCCTGCCTGCCTATCTGTCTGTCTGTCTGTCTGCCTGCCTGCCTGACTGCCTGCCTGCCTGCCTGCCTATCTGTCTGTCTGCCTGCCTGCCTGCCTGCCTGCCTGCCTGCCTGCCTGCCTGCCTATCTGTCTGTCTGCCTGTCTGCCTGCCTGCCTGCCTGCCTGCCTGCCTATCTATCTATCTATCTATCTATCTATCTATCTATCTATCTATCTATCTATCTATCTATCTATCTATCTATCTATCTATCTATCCGTCCATCCATCCATCCATCCATCCATCCATCCATCTATCCATCCATCTAAATTAGAAAAATATCTTATGATGAGTTGCCAAACCTAACGCGTTGCAAATATTTAATGCAATGTATTCCACTGTATTTATTTTCAATTTTTGTTCCTAATTTTTATTGTGTATTCATGTAAATCGTGTTTATTTATTACTTAACATCAATATGTATCCTACTGTGTTGTTTTTTTATTATTATTAGTTTATTTCTTATTGTGTACATTCTATTCAGTTGTCGGTTTCTGGTTTAATTATGTGAATCCTACTTACTTGTAATTTAATACTAATATGTATTCCAATGTGTTTACTTTTATTTTTACTGTGTACATCTTTTATTATAAATTATAGGCTTCTGTTTTTGTGTGATTCATATTTGATTCTAACAACATTAATATGTATTCCACTATGTTCATTTTTATTTTATGAGGTAAATTTTATGTAACTACCTCTTTTGATCCCATTATGTACCTAAATCGTATCAGTATGTAATTACTTAATTCCGATCCAGTTGTACATAGTTTGTTGAACTATGTAAGCAAGTTTTAATCTTGGTTGAGTGTAAGAGAAGGTTTTACGGCCTTAACTCTGCCAGGTTAAGTAAAGCCATTATTATTATTATTATTATTATTTCTTTCTATTGTTTTCGTCACTCAATTTTATAGTGTTTTATATCTTGCTATCGCTTTGTCTTTATTTCTTCCTTCATATGTACTTTTAGTCGGTTATTTTACGACGCTTTATCAACTGCTAAGGTCACCTAGCGTCTGAATGAGATGAAGCGAGATGATCGTCGAAAGTTACCCAACGTTTGCTCTTAGTGGATTGAGAGAAAATCTCAGAAGAAAACCTTAACCAGGTAACTTCCCCAATCAGGATTTTAACCCCGGCCCCATAGTTTCATGGTCAGACATTCTAATCGTTACTCCACAGCAGTGGACTTCATTGGACTTCATATGTATTCATCCTACTTTTTCCTCCTTTTTATTTTCTTCTTGTAGTTCCTTCTGCCTTTCCCTTCCTTTTTGTTGTTATTATTATTATTATTATTATTATTATTATTATTATTATTATTATTTACTTGTTTGCTTATTTAGTTTTTCCCTTTATCTACTTCATTTATTTATTTTTTTCGTTAATTTATTTTCTTTATTATTTTATTTTTCCTTCAGTTCTTTTTCGTTTGTTTTTTTATTTCGTCTGCTTTCCTCATTCTTTCTTCCTATTTACTCGTAGTTTCTTTCTGTGAGCTTTTTTTATCGTAATTGTTGACTTTCACGAAGCATAATTTCTTTCGTAGTTCATATTATTTCCATTTTGTTTGTCTTTCTTTATTTTTCTTTTCTTCTGATTATATCTTTCGTCTCTTCCATTTTAATTTACTGAAAATAAACAGTTGTGGAAACCGATTACCATTTTTAAAATCAACGTAAATATAAATCCTTGGTGTATGTGTGGAGATAGAGTTTACTTAGACCACACCGTCAACCGTTATACCGGCATGAGCTCTGTTCATAATCGTAGTGAGACTAACTTCATTGATGTGCTTATATCTGCTTGTCCAAAAAACACTTCTCGGGTAAACGTACCTAATTTCGTGATATACCTTATTTCGTGACGTATGACATTAGTTCTATTACTGAATATACCGTAAAGGATACCAAACTTAAACTTTATCCAGTGTGCTCCAAGGACGACAACCAGTGTTTAAACGCTGTGAAAAGTTTCAACGTTTTACTCACCCTCGATTGGTGTCACCATCCATTTCTATGTAGAAACTGCTGTAATGCGGTTGTGCTGCTGCAGTTTTCTCATCTTACTACTACTAAATATTTTATATTATTTCTACTTACAAACTAAAGTTATTATATGAAAGTATAAATCCATCATTTTTTATACCAGTTTCTCAAATGGAATGAAGAACGGGAAGCTTAAGAAAATGAGTGAATTTTTTTACGATCTTATGAATTTCTGCAGGTAAAATGGCTCCACAAAAATCAACTGAATTTAGGAATAAAAATGCAGTAGTTGATGACTCTATTGCCAGAAGAAAACAAAATTGCAAAACCCAGAGCCTGAAGGAAGCTCTTCGAAATGTGTTTGTAGAAAAGTTGCCTAGATAGGTACAGACCAAGAAACAAAATTCAAATGGCCAAAATTTTGTTTCTGGGTCTGTGCAAAGCTACCAAAGAATTTTGAATTTCCTGGGACTATGTGAAACGTAGTGAAAATGAACCTCAAACAGTGTCTGTTGGGAAAAGAGGAAGATCTTTTGCTTTAGCTTTGCCTCCAATCTGATGGTTGAGAGATTCATTTGGATATACAAGAATGTGGATTCGGTTTGACTGTAAGCCGAAAAGGAATACAATTTCACTGGCAAGAGTTTTCCGTTTAGTGGTTGAACTAAAATGCACCGGGTGAAATGGTGGAGGGACTTCAGAAACATGACGCTTCAACAGAATCTGAATGTATCAGAAGGACAGATTTCAAAAATTGATGACGGTCACTTTTGTTTGACTCTGTGAATGAGATATTGAAACTGCCAAACTTCACTTCACCTCAAAGGAAAAAAAGACAATGCAAGAAAGAAAGAATCAAAAATACCAAGTGTATCTCCCGGAGGAACATGGATGTACTGTGCATAGAAATAATGACGACAAGGTATCTTCAGGAATCAAACCAAGCACAAATAGTCTAAAACATAGGCCTAAAGGAAGAAATAATTAAATTGCAAAAAAGAAAGCAGGAGGAATGGTTTTGTCGTACTCATAAAGAGAAATACGGCAGTGGAAAATAAGAAAAGCTCATGGATACAGTGCTGTTTTTGTCTGGTATCATAAAAATTGCCAATCTGTAGATTGGAGGAATCCATCTACTGTAATTATGTGGAATGAGTGTGCAGTGACATTGAATTAATGTTTCAGATGATTGTGCAAGAGAAAGAGAATGTGGCAGTGACAGGGAATAAATATTATAGATGAAACATTGACTATCAAGGAAGTAGGTATATACTATCACGAAATCAGGTATAGTATCTCGAAATAAGGTACATGTAACATATTTTCATTTTGGTTGAATAATATATCTTCATTACCTTCAATAATTTGAAAAACAGATTTTAGAATGGTCAAATAGTATGTATGCAGGATTGTTTCCGATCTCTGATAACGAATTTGAATGGCATGTGCGTCAGGAGTCCCACGACAGCTGAACTGTGGCGCGAGGTGACAGATCAGTAGTGAGTGATCTCATAGTCAAAGTGCACGGCGACTCACAGCAGAAATTCCCAAGAAAATCTAGCCTTTTTGGGAGGAGTACATTACGACCCTTTTCGATGCCAAGTACAGTTAAGTGAAAGTAAAATAAACCTGCAATAAACGAGGTTTCGTTATTCCTAAGAAAAGCATCTTCTATGGACTTAATAAGATTGGTAAAGCTCGAATGGAATTGATTTGTATCATCTCGTGGGGTGCGGCGACTTGTGACTGCCACATAAAATATTTTAAGTAGGCTAAAGCACATTATCCTATATTATTTCAGGTCAAGGTAGAATATCCACCTTCCACTGAACGAATATTACACATTTTTATCACTGCCAATGTGGTGCTATAAACCAATTTTAAATACTTTTATCACAGGTACAACATATTTCAATTCTTATTGTACTACATATATGGAATTATCACTACAGTAACACATTTAATATATCACAAAACATACACTGATTGAACTAAATGTAATTATTATGAAAGTCGTCGTATTTTCTTCCTGGAATTACGATTCACTTCCACTAGATGGCTACCGACACGAGCAGCAGGGTCGCCATTACATGCAAACGAAATGATACTAAACGTGAGGAATGTTACTACAGGTGTATAGCATTACGTGACAGATTAGATTAGGTGTGTATGTGACAGTTTAGGTTAGGTTTGATTAGGTGTGTAGTATTATGAGAGAGGTTAGGTTAGGTTAGGTTTGATTAGGTGTGTAGTATTACTACTATGTTGGCGACACTGAAACCCACTGCTACATTAACGAAATGTGGCCATATTCTTCATTCACGCACGACGTTTTTCGTATATAAGTAAGGTACGTATTTAGGGTGGGTTGGGTGGCCATAAAGCTCTTCCAGTGATCATATCAATTTCTATTAATCAATACTAAAAATCCAAGGTATTTTCACGGTATTTTATCAAGTTCCTATGGGTGGCTGGGACATAGTAACCTTTACCTTATTTCATTATATTAATACCAATGCATATTATTAGTGTTAATTATCTGTGTATATTAATCCATTTTCCTTGTAGCCAATGCTTCAGTAAATTCTTCTGCGATTGATGTTATTGTAAAAACGAATTGTAATTTTATATTACTTCTTGTTATCTTATTCTCTAGCATATTTAGCTGGAAGGCGTGTGATGTACAAAAATTAAAAATGTAGGCGTAATCATGTTTCAGTCTCGTAAAACAGCACAATACTTGTACATTTCCACAAAGAGAAGTGCAATAGCCAAGAGTTACTATAGAAACACCTCTCATTGTGCGTGATTATTGTCCTTTTATACTGTTGCTGCTGGTGATTAAAATTGTCCTACAAAAGAAAAAAAAATACAGTGTATCCGCAGAGACATTCCGGGGTTATAAACTGCTATAATTCTGTCACTATGTGTTTTACGAAATTCATACCGCTGTCATTAGAAAGAACAGTTCAAAGAATTTCAGGAAATGCGAAATTGATAATTGTTGACCTAAACAACAGATGGCAGCACAAGAAGAAAGAAAAAAAAAAACGCGTTTGTACATAGTCCACGAAAGTCTGTGCTGTTAAACATTTTCTAGGTCCTACGTTCTCGTCTGCAATTTCACCTCTATAAACTGCATTATTAGTGCACAAGTTGAAACCTAATGACCATGCAAAATGACCTGCTTCCAGTGAAAATTTATTGACACTATCGGAGGATGATGAAGACCTTTCAGCCAAATCCATTTTTAGTGACGAGGCAATGTTCCACGACAATGGAAAAGTAAACATCTACAATTCATATAGATTTGAAAATTTAACATTCAGATCATTCAACACAATTTGCTTATTAATCCAACAATGCCTTAATGACAAGCGAAATAGCGGATACGGCGTTTTTTTTTGTGCTGCCATCTGTTGTTTCGGTCAGCAATTATCAATTACGCATTTCCTGAAATTCTTTGAGCTGTTCTTTCTAACGGTACCGGTATGAATTTCGTAAAACACTTAGGGTGCTATTCATAGACATTTCGCAGCACGCGCTACGAGCGTACTAAGCTAGCCCCAGCTGTCCACTGGTTAACTGAACAGAATTCAAATCATATCCTATCGCTAACACTGATTTATGAATACGAAAAACGCTGATCATCCACCGAAAGCCAGCTCTAAAAATGTCTATGAATACGGCCCATAGTGACAGAATTATAGCAGTTTATAATCCCGGAATATTTTTGCGGATACACAGTTCCAGTAAAACCTTCCCGTCAATACATATGTTTACTAAACTTAAGATGAGGTTGGGGAATATAAAAGAAAATACAAAATATATTTATTTTAACTCGTATATAACTTCATTGAACAACTTTAACATTTTCTCCTTTTTTAAGCTTTCTACAGAGTCGGCAAGAAAACGGGCAATTTTGATGTAACAGTTTTCTCTGTGGTGGTCGAGTAAAGAACTGCGCGTATCCCGTGACACATGATTTGCCGTGGAACGTTGAGTGGTATAAAACGTACCTTTGTTGTCAAAAGCTATTACAAAAATTACTACATTTTAAGAATGCTAGACGTGAATTTCGCCTAAATTTTAATGTAATGCTAAATTGAAACATGGGTTAATAATTTCGAGAAAATTAGTTTGATATAAAAAATTCCTCCAGATGGAAGAATAATCTCCATACGCCAGAAAACATTGTTGCGTTTAGGACTGCTAAAGACAAGTCAAGACGCTCTGCTGCAAGGCATGCTATTACAATCAATACATTAGACATTATACGGAAATGTAAGTGTAATGATAAGTAACATCAGGTCCTTGTAATCATTCCTACAAGATTCAGGTAGTACATTAGTTAAACGTACGAGATCTTCTCAGCCGAAGGATATTCTGTGAATAAGTAATAAATAGCTTGAAAGAAAACAGTTTAATTCACAGTAGGTATGTGGATATCTGATGAAGAAAAATTTTAGTAGGCTATGTGATTTCATGAATAAACAAATTTTTTTATTGGTCGTAAGGAAATCCTTTGCAGTTATATGAGAAACCATTCACAGTGAAAAAGGAGGGGAACATCTGATTTCAGTAACGGCATAATTATATCTCACAGTTGTTATAATTTTTTACAAAATAGTTCAGTAGCTGTTCCTTTCCAGATATAAAATTGTTGAAAGATAAATTTTCCACTACTTGTTTGGTGCGCTGTGTCATCTTAAGGGATAATTTTTCCCCTCTTTTTAAATATGACAAGGCTAATACAGCTACCTTGATATCAGCCAGATATATACGATTGGAAATTTTGTAACCAACAAAGTGGCACGTTATCCTCAGATTAGAGCTCGATCGCAAACTCGTGGCACCAACATGCGCGAGCTTTTTTCTGAATCTTCGGAATGGGGGGTTCTGTGTGTGCGGGCGACTGCTTACTCATAGAGCGTACTGTTCAAACATCTCCTCCCCCCCTAGCAAGACTCTTGGGCGAGTCCATGTAAGTGGATGTCAATTCGTCTTTCGCGCAGGTGCCACGAGTTTGCGATCGGACTCTACCTGGTTTCAACAGGGTGGGGCTACTGTCTACACTGCTACGGTCTGTATTAGTGCCCTGGAATGTTCGAACATGAGAGAGTAAACCAAGACATTACAAACTTCGTCTTATTTCATATGAAAAACTAATCGCAAAATCTGTGCTGAAATTCTTACATGGTTAAAGCATGAAGGGGTGAAAGTGGAGGATAGCGAATATTTTTATAACAAGATGGAACAAACACGACAGAGAAAACATAGAATAATATCGAACTTCACCATATTCGACAAACTTGAAGCGAACATAGCGCCTGTAATGCACGACGCCAAGCTGTATGAATGCCTTACAGCAGCTTATCCCAAATCTAATCATATCCAATCAGGCAACATTAACACTAGCCTGCAAGGTCACCCGATATATCGATGTGATTTCTCCTTGTGGGGTTACTGAAGAGTTAGTTATACCAAGATCATCCGCAAGATATTGAAACTCTTAATATAAACCTTGGTACACATATGTACTCAAATAAAAATAAATTGGATAGATGAAATAATAAATCCCTCATTACCTGTAATTTCTCAAATCTAGATTCCTTTCGTAATGAGGGTTGAGAAGTTGATTCCATCAACAATTAAAATGATTTGATAGCACTAAAAACTGAAAAGACATCACCTATTAGAAGCAAAACCATGGGTCTATTTTTATTGTATACAGATGTTAAACAAATCTGATACGTAATTTTATATAGGCCTAATATGCTATTTTATAATGTTATTTATAATATAATTACATATAAATTGTTATTACAGCAAGATTATCACTAAGGAATAAGGAACACTTCTTAACTTGTATTTCCAAGATGCAAAGCCGTTGTAAGTGCTTACTGGATTATGCAACAAGGTAGAAGATGTTTGAATCCTCTGTCTCAGTTCTCATTATTCAATTATTAAGTTATGGAAGAACTCTGCTTTATAGACCTAATATTATGACTAGTTGCTATATTAACTTTTAGTTCCGGTCTCTAAACATTACTATTAATGATTCTTGTCACATACATACATACATACATACATACATACATACATACATATATACATACATGGACATCATTTTATTTTTACTAACACTTTTAATATTAACCTGTCTATACCTTTAGAGAACCGGAAACACCGCTTGCTCCCCCCTCCAAGACTGGAGTTCGATGATACTGGCGTAAAACACAAATCACTCTACTAGGTATAGGAAGGAAGAAAAGTAGTTCATCCATTTACGTAAACTAGGAAATATCGCGATTTTGAGTTTGATCATTTTCATTAGGTTTTTCTTTAATCAAAGTACAGTACTGTATTAAGAATAAGTGTTTTTACTCACGAAGTGAGTTATCCATGCGAACGTATTAATTATGCAGTGTATACTGTCTACAGCACATTAGCGTACAATATAGAGAAATAAGTTAAATTGAAAATAATCATAATATGAATATTTAAACACAATTTTGAAAATGGTGGCCGTTCATTTCGATACAGGCTTCAGTTCTTTTGTGCATATTATCGCACTATAGACTATTGCATCTAATTCCAACTGCCAGTTTCGTCCTTCGTACTAGTAACTCATGTTGAAATAATTCTATACCTACTCTACGTACTGTGAATTCAATCTTCACTTCTCCCCCGACCCGAAAATATAAAATTACTCAGATATGCTATCTACTGTCCGTCCAAGTGGTTATGCCGCAGGATTGTAGAAAGGGAGGAAATCACGTGACAGTTAATTACTTAACGAGGCCCTTTTATTTAAGTTAAATTAAACAGCTGTATAATATTACGTAAACGTCCAATTCCCAAGAGAAATTAATGTTTCCAGAAAAGAGCTAAGACAGTCCAGCTTTTACAGAGGGGCGAGCAGAAGCAGGTGGGGGAAATCGGGATGCGACGTAGGCAAACGGACAGTACCTGTGCGAAAATATGATTCAATATTGAAAGCTCTTTCGTCACTGGAAAACGCGAACATATTTCTGGAACGTACTATACACAGTAACTCAGTACTGCTTACTATCTGCGGTCTTGGTTCTGTGTGGAGTTGGAACTTCCTTAATAGAAGGGGTGGGAGTGAAGTACATTCAAAAACTCAGGTACAATAAAAATTGAAGTAAAAATAAAATTTTGTCCCTGTACATACATACATACATACATACATACATACATACATACATACATACATACGTCCACACCTGTGGAGTAACGGTTAGCACGTCTAGCCGCGAAACCAGGTGGCCCGGGTTCGATTCCCGGTCGGGACAAGTTACCTGGTTGAGGTTTTTTCCGGGGTTTTCCCTCAACCCAATATGAGCAAATGCTGGGTGACTTTCGGTGTTGGACCCCGGACTCATTCCGGACTCATTTCATCAGCATTATCACCTCCATCTCATTCAGACGCTAAATAAAAGCGTCGTAAATAACCAACTAAAAATAAAAAATACATACATACATAATGTACATACATACATACATACGAGCCACCGACGTGGCTCAGTCGGCTAAGGCGCTTGCATGCCGGTGTGAAGTTGCGCTCGGGCGCGGGTTCGATCCCTGCTTGGGCTGATTACCTGGTTGGGTTTTTTCCGAGGTTTTCCCCAACCGTGAGGTGAATGCCGATAATCTATGGCGAATCCTCGGCCTCATCTCGCCAAATACATCTCGCTATCACCAATTCCATCGCTTCATGACCTAGTAGTTGATACAGTGTCATTAAATAACCAACCAACTAACTACATTCATTCATTCATTCATTCATTCATTCATACACACACACATACAGACAGAGTTCCTGTGATACATATGGTCGAGTTCGGTTTCCGAAAGGTTTCACAAGGACTGAAAATGTGTCCGTTTCCTTGTGTCTGAACTTCGCTTTCTTAAACATTAGTCGAGAGTTAGTAATAGTAGTAGTAGTAGTAGTAGTAGTAGTAGTAGTAGTAGTAGTAGTAGTAGTAGTAGTAGTAGTAGTGGCGGTGGCAGTGGCAGTAACTGTAGTAACGCGTAAGTAATCAATTATTCCGTCAACCAATAGGAGAAACAACGAAAATCTGTATAATTTAATATACAGTAATACATATGTCGGCCTAGATCCACTTTAAGTGTCACTGGATACACTTTAATTCATACTTGTAAATCCTCATTTTGATGTCCAGACGAGTTTAAGTCTGAGAGATTGAAATATTATTATTATTATTATTTTTATTAATATTATTATTATTATTATTATTATTATTTATTATCATCCCTGTTATTGCAATTGTATATGCTATGCTTTGGAATTAAGATTTGGTTGAGCTCCTTGGCAATTTTTTCAAGTCATTGATATAAACTGTTTGCCCGCTGACAGCTGATGGCTTATTTACTTCTGCCAATCCTCAGAACAACACTGAGTAAATCTGTCGTACATTACTCGCGACCTCCTCAGACTATAAAATGGACAGTTACCCATACACTTAAGTATGATCATACGTATTGTTTTATGACAGAATGTAGTAGGCTGCTTACTACAAGTATTGCATTTTGACTTCGACATGAGTCTATAAATTGTTCTAAGCAGGTGTAATGAAATTGGGCTCTTGTAAGTCGGCAGTTTATCTATTGGTCTTTCTTATCAGCTTTTTCCTTTGAATGACAAGGTTGTACCCTATATTGTTACGACCATAGGTCAGGGAGTTCCGCTAGCGTCCCAATATATAATATCAAATAAATAAATAAGTAAGTAAGGCAACCAAGCAAGCAAGTAAATAAATAAAGAAGAGAATGAACAGTCCGGTGGGGAAATCCTTAAGATTATACATGTTTTTGATTCGAGATTCGAAAGCAGTCATCATCAGCTCATCAGTATATCATCAACGCCATTATTATTATTATTATTATTATTATTATTATTATTATTATTATTATTATTATTATTATAAGAGATATATTTGAAAGTAAATCCCGAAAAGACAAAGTATATCATTATGTCTCGTGACCAAAACATAGTACAAAATGAAATATAAAAATTGAAAATTAATTTTTTGAAAATGTGGAAAAATTCAAGTATGTTGGAGCAACACACTCTAGACCAGCGGTGACCAAAACTCGAACTGCAGTAATTAGGCTTACATGCGACAGACAGCCTATGAAGTAAAGTGACGGAGGAAAGGTACTTGGCATGAAAACTACAACCAGTGGTGGTTCCTATACTAACATCTTGATCAATCCCGCGGATAAGTCTCAAGCTTTGCTGTATCAGTAATGCCACTGCTGTCATCAAGAGCCAATGAATAATATACGATTTTTCTGGCTTCTTTTTTAACTACCCTCTTGAATATAATTTTGAATTTTCTAAATTCTTCTCTCGATACTTGGTCGAGAAATTCGTAGTCTTTCAAAATTAAAAATTTCTCCATATCCACATTTCAAATACTTCTAATCGCTTCTCTTCATTTCGTCGTAATGTCCATGTTTCTGCCTCATACAATGCTATACTCCACACAAAGCACTTCACTAGCCTCTTTCTTGCCTATGTTATGCTATAAGTTACGTCAATATCTATTTTCCTACAAAATATTTACAGTACAGATTTAGGCTTATTTCATACTTAAAAGTATGTTAATATTACAAAATAATTATGATAAAACTTAATAATAATGATTTTACAGTTAGCTACATATGAAAATCAAGGGAACTGTAATTATCAAAGAGGACACAAAATATATATTTAGATTTAGCTTAGGCTGATATTATACTTAAAATTATGTCAATATCTACTTTATTACAGCATACTTATGATAAAACGTAATTATATAAAATTATTTTACAGTTAAGTACATATGAAAGCCACGGAAACTATAATTATTATCAAAATATATAAAAATAGCGCACAAAATGTGAATTAATATTACTTTGTAAGCAAAGAGAGTTATGATCGTTGGCAAAGAGTAGGATAAAAGTTGGTAATATTGTGACACTAAAAATATTATGATAGTTCTTTTTGAGAATTTTTTACAATTTTACTGAGCGAGAGAAGAACCGGTTTTGTGCAGAAACTTGTCCATGAACATTCCCTTAATACGTTGACGCAAAAAAAAAAACCGATCTTCCTCTCGCTCAGTAAAATTGTAAAAAAGAAAGAACTATCATAATATTATTAGTATCACAATATTACCAACCTTTCCTCTGTATTCCGTCGATGCTCCTGCCACCTACAGGTAGATTACTTGAAAAAGGCGACAAATCAGATAATTTCAAAATATCAGGCAATCTACAAGTTATGAAAAGGAGGACATTTCTTGATTTTTTTAATTCGCCCGGACCCCAGACAAAGGTCTATAAAGGAGGACATGTCCGGACAAAAGAGGACGTCTGGTCACTCTATTCCTTCATAAATCTGAATATGAATTTGACCTAGAAACTGAACATTAAGTATGAATTTCAGAAATCTCTACTTGACATTCTTGAGCCTTGTCTCTATCTACAGTCAACACAGACATTCATGGACTACTGAATAGAGCAGTGTAACATATATCACTTTTGCATTGCCACACCCCTCTTCGAACCGCAGTAGGCTGCATACAAATAATCGTAATAAATATTCCAGGTAATTAGGATTTACTGTAGGACATGACTTTCAGTGCTACTTAAATCTTTCATCCATAACATTCATCTTTTTATAACGCAATAAACGTGGACATTTTCAAACAGAATTGACCACATAATCGACTGTTTCTCAGGATCTTGTTTAAGAGCAGCAGTGAAGCCCATGCACGCTCTTTATTGTCGCATTTGCATTGTTACGTAATATTCTGCTCCCGCAATTTTTTTTCCTCCTGTTAAGTCTCTGGAATTTTTTTTATTTATAGTTCCGATACAGAATACGAAATACACACTGTGATATCCCTTTGAAAATAATGAGACCATTGAAGGATAGTGTAAAATGTTAGCCCCGGGTTCAAATTTTAAACTATTCTGTTTCTAATGTTTTTAATGAAAATACCAAATTTCTAGTACTATTTATGAGGCAAGGCGTAGTAACTTAATATGACAAAAAAGAAAGACAATTTAGTAACGGAGATCTAAACTAGGCAAATTGAGTACTTGGTAGATTGCAAAAATTCTGTTCAATTAGTTTATTTTCTATTTATTTTTATTTATTTATTTAGGCCTATATATTTATTTACTTATGTATTATTGTTTGCGAGAACATTTTTAATAATAGAAAATAAACGTTACGCTACTCTAACAATGTCTGCAGTTATTTTATTATGCATTGACACTCGAGGCGTTTAGTTGCAAAATCAGATACATCACTAAGACATAATTTTTCAGTATATGAAGGAAAAACGTTTGCAAGGAACCAACGATTTGCAACCAATACCATTTTTCATCATACAGCCACCGGCGTGGCTCAGTCGGTTAAGGCGCTTGCCTGCCGGTCTGAAGTTGCGCTCGGGCGCGGGTTCGATCCCCGCTTGGGCTGATTACCTGGTTTTTTTTCTGAGGTTTACCCCAACCGTAAGGTGAATGGGTGAATGCCAGGTAATCTATGGCGAATCCTCGGCCTCATCTCGTCAAATACCATCTCGCTATCACCAATCTCATCGACACTAAATAAGAACGTCGTAGTTGATACAGCGTCGTTAAATAACCAACTAAAAAAATATAAAAAAATCATTATACAAAGCCATGTGACGTATCAGGCTTTGGAGCATGACAGTGCTATAGCAGTTATAGAATCATATGAAGATGTGAAATATAACATTAACTCATTTCGAAAAAAAAAAAAAGTGATGTATCTGATTTGATTTTGCAATTATACGTCTCAACGTCTCACTTACAAATGTGATATACTAAAACACTGCATTCAACAGAATGTTATGTTTGTTTAAAAAAAAAATCATAAATTTATGAATGACATCATAAAACTCATAGATTCTTAAAACACATCTTAAGGGAACCAAATTTAATTTTGTTAGATCCTAACATTCTAACATTTAGTGATATGACAATATATGGTATTCATTTAATAATATTAGCACATACTGGTAGCACAAATGAACCTTACGTGATGATCAAGATACTGTACCTGATGCGACTGCTAGGAGGAGGAATGAAGACCCCGAAAGGCAACTTGAGATGGAACTGGTCTCTACATTCAAACCGTCTAATGATGATGATGATAGTGGTGGTGGTGATGGTGTCAGTGCTAATGATGTTGATGAACATAAGGCTCTGCTGTACATATAAAACTGAAGAACGTTCTGATTATTATTATTATTATCATATTATTATTATCATTATCATTATCATATTATTATCATTATCATATTATTATTACTATTATTATTATTATTATTATTATTATTATTATTATTATTATTATTACTATTATTATTCGAAAGATAAATCTCCAATTTTTTTTATAAGAGGTGCAAAAATTCAAATATCTTGGAGCAACAGTAACAAATACAAAAGACACTCGGGAGGAAATTAAACGCAGAATAAATATGGTAAATGCGTGTTATTATTCGGTTGAGAAGCTTTTGCCATCCAGTCTGCTGTCAAAAAATCTGAAAGTTAGAATTTATAAAACAGTTATATTACTGGTTGTTCTTTATGGTTGTAAAACTTGGACTCTCACTTTGAGAGAGGAACAGAGATTAAGGGTGTTTGAGAATAAGGTTGTTAGGAAAATATTTGGGGCTGAAAGGGATGAAGTTGCAGGAGAATGGAGAAAGTTACACAACGCAGAACTGCACGATTTGTATTCTTCACCTGACGTAATTAGGAACATTAAACCCAGACGTTTGAGTTGGCAGGGCATGTAGCAGTTATGGGCGAATCCAGAAATGCATATAGAGTGTTAGTTGGGAATCCGGAGGAAAAAAGACCTTTGGGGAGGCCGAGACGTAGATGGGAGGATAATATTAAAATGGATTTGAGGGAGGTGGGATATGATGGTAGAGACTGAATTAATCTTGCACAGGATAGGGACCAATGGCGGGCTTATGTGAGGACGGCAATGAACCTGCCGGTTCCTTAAAAGCCAATTGTAAGTAACTATTATTATTATTATTATTACTATTATTATTATTATTATTATTATTATTATTATTATTATTATTATTATAGTTTATGTGCTAAGAAACACTGATGTAAGCTTGAATCTCAATAGTATATTGCGTGCCGATATTCCAATATTTTTGTAGATTATACATTACCTACTGGAGCCGCCACTGTGGTCTAGTGGCTAGAGCGCTGCACTTATAATCCTGTGGACCCGGGTTCGATCCCTGACTTACCTCTGATTTATATCTTGTATTGGACAAGCCTGCGGTCCACGAAACACAGAGGTTTTCTACTAGAGCTCCGGTTCCCCCGTGGCATCCCAACAAATCTCCATCATAATCATCATTTCATCTCATCACGGGTATAGCATAGACCAGCCCTTTATGCGCACCCCGGGAAAGGATTCTGTCTTTAAATTGGTCTACATAACTGGATTCATATGAATGAATGGCGAAAAGTGAACAGGATTAACATGAAGTCTGCATTTACAAATGTCAGATCGATGTCCGGATGCAAATTGGCAGAGTAGTGAAGAGAGGTGAATATGCTGCTTCATGCGTAGTAAAATGGACGTAATGCTCGAGACACGGGTGGTCTTGTGGTCTGAAAATACGTACTAATTTTTATTTACTATGTTAAAAGGATTAATAATGGAAACTATTATGCCTTGTAGCCAACTGAAGTTAATTCACGGAACACAAAAGCGGGGGGAGGGGGGAACCAAATAATTAAAGACTTTGCTTACGGACACGGAGCAGAAGAAAATATATCCGTTGTTGAAGTTCAGTCACAAAATGTTACACAATCACATGGAATGGTGCTTATACTATTTATATAGCTTTATTTTATATTCATAAAACTGGATTGATCGTTTACTTTTTAACAATTTTATCCTTGTATAGCCTATAAAATGTTTACTGTTTCATGGTAATATTATAAATTTTATCCATTTACGTGTGACTCTATATGTATCATCTTTATCCATTATGCTTTCGAATCTATTTCATAAAACCCATGATTTCACTGATTGTTTATAATACTTTGTTCATAAGATTTTATAGGTTTAGACTTTTGGAGATCTGATAATGATTCTTTGAACCGAAAACATTCATCAACATGTTAAAATAAAACATTTGTGTTATTGCAAAATAATTGGATACGTTTGACGGCATTATTAACAAAACCTTGTTAATTCATACAGCTTATCGGACCCAACATGGTTTTTAAATTTACCTGGTTACCAGGGTTTTTCCTCAACCCATTAAGAGCAAATGCTAGGTAACTTTCGCCAGTGGTCCCTGGACTCATTTCGCTGGCATTATCATCTTCATCTCATTCAGATGACATATAACCACAGCAGTTGAAAAGGCGTCGTAAAATAAGAATTAAGAAAGAAGTACAAGGAAGGCTATGTCCGTTTTGTTTATTTATTTATTTATTTACTAATTTATTTGTTTTTTTCTTTATTTGTTTGTTTGTTTATTTGTTTGTTCGTTCCTCCATTTCTTTGTTTGTTTGTTCGTTCATTCGTTTGTTTGATCGTTTCTCGTTCGTTTGTTTTTGTTCCTTCATTTATTTAATTATTTATTTACCTCTTTTTTTACTAATTTGTTTATTTGTTTACTAGCTTATTTATTTCTTGACTGCTTCTACATGAACATTATACTGTTCCAGAGACTTACGTCAGCGAGAGAGAGGTCGCGAGGTCAGACGCCAGTATAGGTAAGTGTTTAAGACGAGTACTAAACATAGTCCACGTTCTTTAAATTTGCATTATTAATCTCCAACTATTAATATGTAAGATAATATTAAATGCAAAATATAGCAAATTGAATCAAACTAATAAATTTATTTTTTCGTTAAATTCAATGGCCTTTAAGTTCAGGGTTAAAAGGTAAAAAAGGTAAAGGTATCCCCGTAACATGCCATGAAGGCATTTGGGGGGCATGGAGGTAGAGCTCCATGCTTTCCATGACCTCGGCACAAGAATGAGGTGGTTCAGGGTTAGTTAATTTAAATATCACGTGATCCTTTACGTTAAGTTTCTTACCAGTTCTCATTCTTTAATGCGAATCTTGTCAATACATTTTAATAAACGATGCAAATCTGCTCATTCGAACTCAGCGGAAATAAAATTTGTTATATTTTTTTGCACTGTATTTAAATAAAACATAGCTGACCGTTAAATAACATAATACTACTATAAATGCGAGAAAACTGTTACTACTGCTACAAAAAAAACCATAGAGTAAGTCAAACCTAAGTCATTTGCATTCTTACCGAGACAGAATGCAGCTGGGTAACGCCTGCACTTCGGGGTTTCCGTGATTTCAAGCCCTGCTCAGGACACAATGAGTGGACTTTTCTCATTATTTTTTGCACTATGCTGGCAATGCAATTCTGCCAGCACTTTACATCTACAGTCTCCATTAGTGAGTTTTCTGAACTGTAATGACAAAAAGGTATTTTTAATCATTGTTACAATCACAGTATAACAAAGAATTTCTCTCGTTGAAACGTATCAACTGAGGAAGAAGTTGTACAAGTTGCATTTGCGGAAGATTCGTTGCGTTTTCCAGACACTGAAGAACAATCTAAACGTGTATTTTTGATTATTTAATAAGTGACATAAAACATTTTCCGGTATCGATTAGAAGAAATGCTGTCAGAAGTGTCCTGTACCAGAAAAAACACTTGAGAAAACATGTGTACGGATGAAGTAAAGCAAAGAAAGAAAAAAGCAGTAGCCTGCCTACCTACCTTTCGACCTAGCACAAGATTAAACATTATTGCAACGTTCTGCGGTAAGGGGTTTGAAATTTCTTAATTTTCATCCCTGTAAGATGATCCAGTAGTAGCACGCGATTTTCTCTGTAATCCAATGCATATATATATATATATATATATATATATATATATATATATATATATATATTCACTGACGAAGCTTGGTTTATCTGAGTGGCTATTTAAGCGCCCAGAAGACTCAGCATTGGGGTACTGGAAATACGCATTGTTCTCAAGAAGTAGCATTATATGTTCAAAAAGTTGGAGAATAGTTTCAGATGCGAAGAATATTTGGATCCACAATTTTTTACGAAAAAAGTAATTTTAAGCGTTATGTGAATAACACTTAGCGACCGTTTTCACAACTTC
Organism: Periplaneta americana; assembly: GCF_040183065.1. NCBI lineage: Eukaryota > Metazoa > Arthropoda > Insecta > Blattodea > Blattidae > Periplaneta > Periplaneta americana. The sequence continues at coordinate 78,135,840 of NC_091123.1, read as the reverse complement.
CCATCGAGGAGGAAAACAATAAACCTACGAATTTTTTTAGAAAATTGAGGCAACAACTCGCACAACTCCGTATTTGTCAAATTTCTATCGACAGAGTAATAACCAGTGGACTATTTCAGCCCGGTCTCCAGATTTGTCGGTATATGATTAATTTACCTGTGGGGTAAAAAAACAACCAGATATTTTGCAATTTTACAACTGTAAAGATAGCATATTTTGGCAGTGCTAATCAGGTATCCAGTTATAGTTCCTTCAAATTTTGCGTTATATCTATTGTTGATACATTTTTATAACTGGATGTATTTTTTTTTCTTCCACCCATTCGTATTTTTTATTATATTCATTCACTTTTAGCTTACATTTATGCCTGTGTATTATAACCAAAGCCACCGTTTCTGGCGTGTGAAATAAGTAGTTGGAACGTTGAGAGCGAGTATCTTATCTTTGCCGCAGTCTGTGGGCGAGAAAGCTGACAACTGATTGGCAGACTGCTGACGTGACTTCTGTTTAAGAGGTGGCACCTATCTCAGCCGAAGCGGCTACAGATACCACTGACTGGGAAAAGTACTCAAGGACACATCCCAGAAGCGCAAAGTGCGAGTATCTTGCCTTTACCGCAGTCAGTGGACAGTAAGACTAACAACACTATGATTGGGAGATCGCTGACGTGACGGTACCGTTCTCAGTTGCACTGGCAACAAGTGCTCACTGACTGGCTTTTTACTTAAGGATACACGCCAGAAACGCTGGCGCTGGCTGTACAGCGGTGAAAAAGTAATGGAATATTAATTAATTACATATATTTCCTCCATTTGCCTTCAACAACAATATTATATCTATTGGGATTATGCAACTACTAATCATTATGCAGGAAATTAAGTGTATTTGTATTAGGCGTTTATTACTGTATCTGAAACTATATCCAGTTGCCATAAGTTCCGTGCATCCATGAGCTATTATCGGCTGCTATTAATGTTAATACATACGAGTAGACCCTATCCTATTATTTTTCATTGTTTTATAATGAGTACAACGAATTAAATAATTTCACATTTATTTACATTCTGATTAGTTGTTGCTGCTTCCCAGCTTCCTTCATTAATGCGTCTGAATTCGGGCGGCACGCTGTACCAACCTCACTAATATTGATTAGTAACACTCTTGCATGGGCAGGCTTCTCTTCCGCCCTCTCCTCTCGCTCGCTCTGTGGCAGATTTGGGTGCTGAGCAGGGAAACGTGCTCTGCCCCTAGGAAAGTAGGCAACCCTATCGATTCTTACCTCGATTAATTTCTTGGAGGCGAGATTTGGCAAGGCGAGGCAGTTGAGCATGTTTAGACGCGGGGAACGTGTACGAAAGTGTCAACTCTCGACCAGCAACAAAGGTGGTTCAACCAGTAGAGCACTCATTAGGGCTGGAGTAAATCCAAAATATCACATTTGCCAACTCAAAGGCTCGTCTCCACAATTAAACATTTAACAACAACATGCTAAATGTTAAATTGTTTACTGTTAACATCCCAACATGTTGATTGCTAATTTCATTTAACACTTTGTCCACACTGTTAAACATGTTAAACTTGACTTTCTTTGCGTAGTCCACATAAACAGTCTATGAGATTTTAATGTAGATAGTGTCTTATTTTCAGACCTTGGACAATGGACTCAGATGAAGATGGTTTGGCTTTTGTAATTGCCTGTATTGCTTGTTGCAAAGCCTTGAAAAGGAAGAAAATGAGAATGTGGGTGTGGCAATATCTTAGTAAAAGACACTATGCAGAAGACATTCTAAACGAGCTTAAAGTTGAAGATCGATTTGGATTCAAAAACTTGCTGAGAATGTCAGAACACGATTTTAATGTAGTGCAAAAATACTTGCTGTTACATAGAGAAAGGCACAATTTAAGATCAGCCATTTCATCTCGATTAAAAAAATTACAGCGCGATTGATTATCATAGGACCTACGACATGATAGATGTTAAAGGAGTGGGTAATATCGTATAATTATTCTTTTAGAAGTTTTGCGAATGTTAACATACATCACCAGATACGACCATTACTGACGTCAACAGAGCATTAACGTTTAGCGTACAACGAGAGTGCGAAAACTCTCTATTGTATTCTCGAGAACAATTAAATAATACTTCCAGTTCTCTAAAACAGTCGGACTTCTTTGTTTTCTCTCTCTATTCTTTTGCAGGCACATCCCACAAACAAGGTCTTTCCATCAGTGCATTAATTTTATTCTAACGTATTTTCTTTCGTCCACTCCATTAGGGTAAACTCATCTAATTCCGTGACTCATGTAATTCCGTTATACTGAATATAATTAATATCACTGAATTTTGTGTACATGACAAATTGTTGGTAGTTTGTTCAATGGATAGCAGCATTAATCAGCTACCGTCTCAAGAAGTTTGGACTTCTGGGAACAAGTGCACTGCTAACAGGAAGTAATTTCATAGTGCGCCATTGCTAAGAAGCTTGGTTTGAGTTGTCCTGGTGTCGTATTTTAAAATAAGTTAAAAAAAACAGGTATGTGCATAATTATACGTGTGTATAAATATATATTTCTATAGAGATTGCTTTGAAGATTTAGAATGTGTACACAGTTGCCAGTTAACTTATATGATTTAGTCTACAAACCTTAAGTTGTGTGCACAATTTCTTAGGATTTTTAACATTTGACTGCCATTACTGTATCACGGAATTAAGTGAACAGAAAATGAAAACTCGTTAAATGAACGTCACATGGCCTGTACGACTAGTTGTCATCTATATTAATTAATTATATCTGCTTAATTTTAAAACAAATTTGAATATATACAATTTTTTATAATATTTATTTATAATAATTAGATAATTTATATTAAGTAATCGAATATTAGCCTAACGCTAATTAAAATGAAGAAAATTTTGCATATGATATACACATTTAATAATGACCATCGTCGCGTAGGGATCAGCACTCTGTTCTCTGATCCGCATGTGGGTTCGATTCTCGGAACTCTCAGGCATTTTTAGTCAGGAACTGGCCTCAAGCTTTATCTACCCAGATTCTTAAAGATAACTGAGTATCTGACTCAGCAAATGGGTGGATCAATTGTGATCTCTTTCTTGATTGGCTGCGTCACTTTGTGAAGAACATCCCTCCAAGCAGACCTTTCCTTTTGTTGATGGACTCACATGGAAGTTACGTAGGTCCTGATGTGTTGGCTTTGGCCAGAGAAAACAAGATCGTTCTCTTCACCATGCCCTCGCATAACAACCATATTCTGCAACCATTAGGTGTCAGTGTTTATCGTCCCTTGAAGCAAGCTTAGAGAAATGAGTTGGAAAACTTTCATATGACGAACTCCAATGTTGCACCAACACGATTTGACTTGCAAAAGTTATTCAATGTGGCATATGAGAAGGCAATGATATCAACAAATATCCGTTCAGAGTTTTATAAAACGGGAGTTTATCCATTCAACCCATCTTCTTTGACAGATGAAGCCCTTACAGCTAGCAAGTTCAAAGACAAGCCAACTCCTGGAAGTCAACAAACGCAGGGTGACCTTCCAGAAGAAAGAGTTTGCTCAGCTGTCTATTTCATCACAACAAAATGATCCTGTTCAGTTGCCTATTTGAACACAAGGGAAACGACGTCAGGCTGTAACAGATTTGTTGAAAACACCCACATATGATCCATCAAAGAAAAAAGGAACGGTAAACCGCAAAATAGATGTCAGAGCCAAGTGCCTTACGCTACCAATCAAATCTCCAGCTGATGCTTCACCGCAGAAGTCTACAAAATCTTCTCAAGGAAAGCCATCCATATCACGAGCCAGCTCTAACGATGAATACTGGGTTTGTGGAGTCTGTAACGGATCCTATAGTGCTGACGTCAAAGAACGAAATAATGAAAATTGGATTGCTTGCTCATTCTGTGGGAAAACATAAAATGAGAAGTGTCAAATTCCAGAATCTGATGCTGATGTTTTATGTGTGATAGTTGTGCTACTTCTGATGTTGATCGTGATGATTCAAGTTGATTATATGAATAATGAATAACTTTAATTAGGGTAGTTACGTTCATGTTAATGTTTAAGGTCACAGTGTAAGATTATTCTTTCTTTATTTTATGTGAACTATTGTGTCACGGAATTAAGGTTACAGTGTCACGGAATTAAGTGAAATATCACGGAATTAGATGAAATGTGAGTGATGCTTTTAATTTTTTTTCTCTCTAAGTAAACACATCTATCAGTTATTACTTCACGGATTGCCATATTACGACTTTTGAACAAATGTTTACAGTAATAAACAATATTATTTTGTGTCTTCATATAGAAATAATAGTAATAAAATCTTATTATCACGGAATTGGATGAGTTTACCTTACTTTGGACAACTTACAGCCAACACCAAGGGCCAATGATAGTATAAAAATGATCAAGATACGCGCCACAAAATCGGAAGTTGGTTGTTGCTATGGAAATTGCACGAACTTTACCGAACTGTACCGACGCTGCATGAGGAAATGAATTGACTTGACATGTTTTCCATTCCTGCTGGAAAACAAGCCAACATGTTAAAAGTGTTAACTTCGACATACTCAGTCAACATGTTAAATCAATTGAGACTTGAAATGTCCATATACATGTTAAATTCAACAGGTTATATTTAACATGTTGTTAAATGTTTAATAGTGGAGATGAGCCTTAAGGTAAACGATGAAAAGAAAAATGAAAAAAAAAAAAACACGTAATAAAATAGAAAGAAAAAAGTTATAACAACGGCTCCCGGACCACTGGGGATCCAGTGATCAGAAAGGGGTCCATAGAACCAAGCTGTGTGTTCAAATAGTTTTTAATTAAGCTTATTTTATGATGTTTTCTTATTTTTCTGAGTTTATTGAAATACGTCTTTTTTTGTTTATCTCGTACTATTAAAACATCATTTTAAAAGGATTGAGATCGCCTGAGATATTTCTCTTGGCTTTTATGTTTTCTCTACTTAAGGTCATTCATAACTTTCCTAACTTCGCCATTCACACCTGCATTATGTTGATGTTATATATAGCTATGTCATCTAAGTCAGTCTCAGTCGTGCACCTTGCATTACAATTCTGCCGATCCTCACATCTCCAATATCTTCTTCCATCTTTGCTGACTGAATGGAAGTGGTAGCATTACCCATCATGATTAAACATTGATTGCCTCCGACGTGTATATACAACCTCTGCCATAATTTTAATATCCAAAATGGAAAACATAGTATGCAAGTGATGACAGTATCTTTTGTTGTAATTGTAGGTGGAAAACACAGATATGTATTCTCAGATGGACGAAAGGTTATGGACATAAAATGTGTGGACAAAGTGTATGGATGGACATAAAATGTGTAGACAAATAGGCCTATATGGATGGCGATAAATTTAATGGACAAATCGGTTGTGGAAAAGAAAAAGTGGACGAAAGATAATGGACGAAACAAATTGTGGACAAAAGGTAGTGACCGCTATAAGGCTTGCGAGGGATCTGTGACACTCAAAGGTTTTTTTTTTTTTTTTTTTTTTTTTTTAACATTTAACAGTACATTTTATTTTACAATACCATATTACAATTATTGTTTCATTAATACATTTGTAACTGGGTCACCCCGAAAAAGCAAGATGCTTCAGGTCGGGTGTGACAAATAATAATAATAATAATAATAATAATAATAATAATAATAATAATAATAATTTATTTAATATGGCAGAGCTAAGGCCAGTAAGCCTTCTCTTCCGCCCAGCCAGTGAAACTGCATCGAAAATAAATAAATAAGTAAATAAATAAATAAATAATCACAATTGCGATTAAACTATTAACTATAATCTAGGTATACTAATAACTAGGGTACGGATTTTTAAGTCGTTAAAATGTAATTTTAGGTGCCTTAAATAGGCTTAAAAGTGCAGGAAATAGTCTCTAAAGAATTGAAAATATGCTCTAACAAAAAATAATGTTTTCTTTAAAAAAATGTTCCAAATCATCAGGAATTCACTTCTAGAATTTAAAATTTTAAATGCTTATACACCGTTACCACCACTACTACTAAAAGTGCAAGAACAGCAAATATCTAACTAGTTATAGATAAACTAAACAATTAAATGTGAAAAATAAGTTTCAGACATAAATTCAGTACACAAACAAGTCAAATATAATCAATTTTTTACCAAGTCTTGTCCGTTAATGTCCATAATTAGCTTCACAATAAATTACTGATACTTTTTCTAAATTTTTAATTAAAAAGCAATGCTGTCTGTCCCCCAACACAATCTGCATGCTGAAATGAACGCTCCACATCCACTGAAGTAACAGGAGCGTATTTCAATTTTGACACTAGTTGGACAGCAATGTTACGTTGTAAATCCATGTTCTTCCCTGCTAGGATATCTGAAGCAGTACGCAGGTCCTTCAGTCCTACATTTCTCTGCAGAACTTGCTCCAGTTTATCCAGTACCTTATTTCCAACAGAACCAGAAACACATTAGGAATTTAAAATACATATTTTTAAAATAAGAATGGGTGTTTTGACCTATTAAAGATAAAACATACTTAATAGGTCAAAATAGACTTTGTCGTCAAAATAGGCATTTTAGGTGCTATTAAAATACCAATTTTAGACATAGTTTTATATGACACGTCTACTTACAAGTTTCTATGAACTTATTTTTTAAGAATTAAAATAGGTTTTTACCTAAAATCCGAAGTCTACTAATAACAAATGTGTAACCAAAATGTTTCTGGTAATTTTCTCTTTTCCAAAAATAATTGGTGTTAGCATGTATAATTAACCATTCTGAGACCGAAAATTGTATTTTTTAAATTTTTATTTATATGTTTGTTACCTTTTCACGCGATAATGACTGAACGGATTTCTATGAAAATTGGAATATAAATTAAGTTATTTCTTAGATTTTATGCTATATGTCATGCAAACTATTTTATTTAAAAGGGAGTTATAAGGGGGCCTGAATTAAATAGAAATATCTCACTTATTATCGATTCTCATGAAAAATGTTACATAACAAAAGTTTCTTTAAAAACAATTTCCGATAAGTTGTACTCTATGCAAAATTTTGATAGGACTGATATGTAACGAGATACAAGATTTTTAAAATAACAATACGTTTTATCACTGCCGCCTCAGACTAATAGGCTATAATGAAATGAAAACAAATGACTCCGTCTATTGATGGCGCCTTGCACACAACAAACGGAGAATATTATTCATTTAACACTATTTTATACGGATATATTTCTATTTTATGATGGGAATATATAAATGTTTATCAATATTAATATACAGAGAATGTATGAAGTACTCTCAGACGCTATTTAACCGATTTGGATAATTCCTTCACTATTTGAAATTTTAGTTTCTCTAGATTGATGTAACGGTATATGAGGACTGAGGTAAGAAAAAAGAAGATGCACAGTAAGGTTAACATAAAAAATTATCTTCGTAATCCACTCAATATTGTCATTAATTTAGAGTGATTTATTAAAGGATGCAGTCAAGACTAATTTAGAAAAATGTTAAACGAATTATCCTTGCACCAAGAAAGGATGTTCTCTGAACCAAATGATAACATTTTAATTATTTGCATGTAATAACAATTAAGAAACAAGTTAGAGAAATTATCTTTGCACGAAATGAGTGCTCTCTTGATCAAAATGATCGTATTTTAATTACTTAAATACAATTTCAATTAAGTAACATATTAAACGATTTATTCTTCTATCAAACACGGATGTTCCCTGGACAAAATGTCCTATTTTAATTATGTAATTATTTTATATTTATTTCGAACAAGTGCATCGAAGCGCACGGGTATGGCTACTTACATATAAAATTAAAAAGAAAAAGAAAAAACATATCACATATAGGCTAAATAAACATATTAAGTTAAGAATATGACATTCTTTAAGTGACAAAAATAATGAGTAAGATTTTATAAGATGATTATAATTTTAAAAACAGTTCAAGCATTTGTTTTTTTTTTATAATTTATTGTTTAATAATTTCAGTTTTGTATTCCCCTTTATAAAATCATTATACAATCTTGGGTCGTAATTAGAACTGTGTCTTAGGCCTGCTTCAGTTTTATATTTTGGTTCAATGAGGGGGAGCGAAATATTGCATCTTCTTGTATTGTGGCCATGATCTATTGATATAAATTTAGTTTGATATTTGAGGGAGGTGGGAAATGATGATAAAGAGTGGATTAATCTTGCACAGGATAGCGACCGATGGCGGGCTTATGTGAGGGCGGCAATGAACCTGAGGGTTCCTTAAAAGCCATTTGTAAGTAAGTATTTATGGTAGAAATTCAAAATAGTATACATAAAAATTTGTTTGGAAACCCCTGAGTTACAACAACAGGTTCCCAATTTAAATTAATAATGTCCCATTGGATAATATATCTCAAATCTTTTTAAATCAAAATAAAATCCAAGGAGAGTAGAGAAGTTTGAAAATAAGGCAATTCTGCACAATCGTATTTCCAGATAAAGGCATTTTGCCTGTGCAGTATTTTGATAAGTTGTGCAGTAATTTGTAGTACTCCTGTCTGTTATATCGGAATGCGTGAGAATTGGTCCTTTTACTCATATCTTCATTTCACACCCATTTTTATATAGGGTGATTTAATATCCTTACCTAAGGCTGCCATTTATTTTCGATCCCAGCTTGTCTGCGTGCTATTCCCTTCAAAGTGTTCACTTCTGTTTTTGTTAGTATTTGATTTATTTTTGCAGCATCCTGTCTTGCTCCTCAGGCGTATGCCAATATTGGTCGCATGCCTGTTTTACAATCTCTTACCTTCATATCGTTCTTGGGGTATTTTATTCCTGCATGCAATTTCATTCAGCCTGAAGGTTCGCAAACTGATTTCGTGTCTCTAATTATGTACATTCACTGTATTTAATTTGCACTGCCAAGTATTTAGAGTCATAACATATTCAATTACCTTCTCATTTGTTTCTACTTCACGTCAGCGAAGCTTTTTGTATGTTGTCAATGTTTTCCTTTGGTTATTTAATAATTAACAAAAAATGTGACGAAAAAATGAGGCGCTGCTTCTTCTGTTTCACCTTTTATTTCCATAATTTTCCCTCCATCTTATGCATTCTGGATTTTATAGCTTCCCAATATTAAAAAATGTTCTGAAATATATTTAAGTCAAAGTTGGTAAACTTCTATAAAGTTAAATTATTTTCAACCCTATTTTTCAGACAGGGTGAGGTTAAATCTCTCACTACTGATTGCCTCTGAATTCGTTCAAAGTCCGTTTGTGTCTTAAAATATAAAGGTATCTATCAGACGGGATATGGAACAACCCTACGTACTCCAGCCCAATAGGCTTTTTCTCCATTCGTGATAGGATGGATTGAGTGGCAATTGTATTGATAGACTAAGACGGCTTCATCATCAGCAATATTATACACGTATATTCTTCTTCATCAAATCCGTAGACCCTTAGACCATATAATATACAGGCTGTTTCCGAGGTGGTGATGATGGCGAAGGGCACATGTATCAATTTGAAATAAGGAACCATGGTCCGGAAATGACTGAGTCGAAATTTATAAACAAAAGTAGTTGTGTGGAAATGGAATTGTAATTTGGCACTACGTGCCCGCCTTCCCTTAACCTTTGCAACAGTCGTGGAAAGATGGTATGTCTCCTACGTGGGTACTTGTCCCGATACAATCTGTGAGCTTGTCTACTGTTCCCATTGGCTCAACCGTATTTGAAAATCAGGTCTGCTTATTCCACTCTCGTGTACTCCTCCATTTCACTAGGACTGATCGACTGGACACTGCAACTTGTACACATACACTGCTGTCTACAGACATGCATATCAGGACCGACCATGTCCGTTACACATTACGCTATCTGCATTGCTTTAGTGTAGTTTCCTGTCCCCATCCCTCAGACAGCGCATTGAATGGAATACTGTAAGTAGACAACGTAAACAACGTCAGATGAATATAGTATGTGTAATATGTACAGATAAATACACATAAATAAGATGTACAGAGAAATAAAATTATTTCATTTTCACACAACTATTTTTCTTGTAACTTTCGAGTCGGTCATTTCAGGACCAGGGTTCCTTATCTCAAATTGATACATGTGGCCTTATCCGTCAACCCTGAAAGTTTGTAAACCACCTCGAAAACACCCTGTATAATGGTGGTTTGCCGTACTACTTCACAGACTAACATGAGTCCTTATGTCTCCGTCAAGAGAAGTTGAACTTGGAGAGGTTCGATATCTCATATGCATAATTATGAATTTTCTAAGTATAATCCACAGTACACTGTACCGCCATGTACCAGTCTTGGAACAAACTGCAAGGAACAATGAGTGAGTGAGTGAGTGAGTGAGTGAGTATCAACTTTTATTCTCATATGGATGAGCATATGCTACAGACGCGATCAAAACACAATTATTGAAGAGTGTGATCCCAAAACGCGTTACGTCCATTTTTATGAAAGGACTGAGCTAGTTTTTATCCATCGGTCTACGGACTGAGCGAGTTTTCAAGCCACATGCACAATAACACAAACTTTTAGACAAGGTTGACGTTGTTTTGGAAGAAAAGCTTAAAATATAATGATACTGGACTAAAAAAAAACATATATGTGTATAAATCATAAAAATGCCTAAATGGACAGAGAGAGTTTTGGGAGCACACTGTTCAATTGAATACACATAGCGTATAATAAAATGAATAATTAAATATTATTAGAAGATACAATAGGCTGAATGAAATATAGATGTAAGTACAAAAAATTAATTAAACAATTAAGCATATTTACACTAATACTGGCGATAGAGCATAAATTACTGAACAAAAAAGTCTAATAAAATTTTTCTGTAACTTTTGAGGTTTCCATAGAAGAAAATGTTATCTGTGAGTCTAATGTTCTTGAAAATGCTAGTAGTGTCATTATTTAGTTCGGTCCGTCACGTACTGTAAATATCAGTCAGAACATCAATCAGAGGTAAGTATGTTAGTATTTAATGTACAATGCTTCTAGCCATTTTATTTTATTTTGAATATTTCATTACTTGGTTGAGGTTTTTCCGGGGTTTTCCCTCAACAAATCAAGAGCAAATTCTAGGTACTTTCGGCGCTGGACCCTGGACTTATTTCGCTAGCATTATTATTTTCATCTCACTAAGACGCTAAATAACCATAGCACTTGATAAAGCGTCGTAAAATAATCTATTAAAAATTATTTCAATGACAGAATGAACGGTCCACACCTGTAGAGTAACGGCTAGCGAGTCTGGCCGCGAAACCAGGTGCCCCGAGTTCGATTCCCGGTCGGAGCAAGTTACCTGGTTGAGGTTTTTCTGGGGTTTTCCCTCAACCCAATGTGAGCAAATGCTGGGTAGCTTTCGGTGCTGGACCCCGGACTCATTTCACCGGCATTATACCTTCATCTCATTCAGATGCTAAATAACCAAAGATGTTGATAAAGCGTCGTAAAATAACCTACTTAAATAAAAAATATATAATGAACGATAATATAGCCTACCTAAGACTAAGGAGCTTTGTGCATTTCTTTTCACTCAATATTTTTTTTATACATCATGACCAGCACCAACCAGTTCTCAAGATGGCCCATAACAGGGTGAAACATGTTAACCAGGTACGGTAAAATTTAACACGAGAAAGATATATAATACATATTCCGTGCAATATTTTTTTTCTCAACTCTAATCGGCTATACGTATAATGGACTTCTTATTAATTGGGATCGACCCAACACCTTCCATCTACTTGATAGTAGCAAAGCACATGCTTTGCCCGTTATGTAGCATACACGAAAGCCAGCAAATCAATATACTTACTAGTTATTACTTACTTATAGCTTTTAAGGAACCCGGAAGTTCAATGCCACCCTCACATAAGCCCGCCATTGGTCCCTATCCTGAGCAAGATTAATCCAGTCTCTATCATCATATCCCACCTCTTTCAAATCCCTTTTAATATTGTCCTCCCACCTACGTCTCGGCCTACCCAAGGGTCTTTTTCCCTCCAGCCTCCCAACTAACATTCTATATACATTTCTGGATTCGTCCATACGTGCGTACTACATGCCCTGCCCATCTCAAACGTCTGGATTTAATGTTCCTAATTATACAATGAAGAATACAATGCGTGCAGTTCTGCGTTGTGTAACTTTCTCCATTCTCCTGTAACTTCATCCCTCTTAGCGCAAAATATTTTTCTAAGCACCTTATTCTCAAACACCCTTAATCTCTGTTCCTCTCTCAAAGTGAGAGTCCAAGTTTCACAACCATACAGAACAACCGGTAATATAACTGTTTTATAAATTCTAACTCTCAGCTTTTTTGAGAGCAGACTGGATGATAAAAGCTTTTCAACCGAATAATAATAGGCATTTTCCATATTTATTCTGTGTTTAATTTCGTCTGGAGTGTCATTTATATTTGTTACTGTTGCTCGAAGATATTTGAATTTTTCCATCCTTTCAAAGAATAAATTTCCAATTTTTATACAGTACTTCCATTTCGCAGCAAATGAATATAGGCCTACATAATACTCAAAGGAACGAAACAACTTTAATTGCAAGTAAAAATACGACGTGTAGTGAGAGCACCGCAGTAGGAGAACAAGTCCGAAGACAAGGTGTGGGAAGAACACTTCTACATCTTTGTTACGGAAATGGGATCGATGTTTGGAATTCTATTACAGAATTATACAACCGCCGATGTAATCTTACAAAATGCGAGCAGTGTTTTATTTCCAAGCGTGTCTAGTAGCCTGATTTGTATTCTCGTAATTAGCTTATAATGTGAAAAAAACGTACATTTCGCACACGATAATTACCTCAAATTGCCCTTTTCTTTCAGGGCCACGATATCTCCTACTGATTTGTTATATTTTGCAAGACCAAGCTTTGAATCATATTTGTATTAAGATGTGATTTATGTCACTGATATTCGCGGAACAAGGACATATACAAAACTAGGTGAATCTCACCCTAAGAATCCACTGAGAAATTTGTGATGAATGAAACGTTTGATTATTGGCTACAAACCTACATTTAAATTATCGAGCATTTTCGTACCTGGTTTCAGTACCATTGTCATCATCATTATCATTATCATCATCGTTATCATCGTCGTTGTATTCTCCAGATATTGCCTCCTTCCTCTTCAACGGAGCTACTGAAAAGTCTCTTGAGAGATCCTCCATGTTGTGTTCTCTCTTTTACTTTATGCTGTAATTTAGCATCTGGTTCTGAAATAATTAGTGCGCTGTTCATCCTACTCACAAATGTAAATCATTCTTGCCAAACTGACAGTAACCATTTCAAAGGTGAGTTGATATTAGCCTATAAAGGCAAGAAATATTGAGGATGACTATACAGAAGTGCAACGTACTGTCACAAGCGAGAGAGGTCACATGATTCTTCGCATAAAGTTGTCAAATTTTGATGTTTATAGATATCTCTGTAGCCAACACCTGGAACTGCAGATGTCTTTGCCATGCTTCATTTGTCTCTGCATGTGAACGTCTCGATTTCAATTGCACATTCTTTTGCAGGTCAATATTTCCATTACAATTGTGTATGTTTCTGCAGACAAATGTCTTGATTACAATTGCATGTGTTTCTACAAGCCAAGGTCTCGTTTGTAGAAGCGTATGGTCCTGCATGTCAATGTTACAATTTAAATTGCATGTGTTTCTACACACTAATCTCTCAATCGAAATTACGTATGTTTTTTTTTTTTTTTCAGATCAATAACTCCATTAAAATTGCATAGCTCTATGTTTATGTAGGCCAACTTCACAATTGTAATCACATATGTATCTGCGGGCAAATATCTTGAATGAAATTACGCATATTTCTGCAGACTAATGCCCAGGTTCGATTCCCGATGGGGTCAGAAATTTTCATGTAAAATTTCTACCTCGGGTTTACGAGAGATGACGGTGCACAACTTCTAATCACTAAATTGTACACCAATATGCCTGGGTTAAATCCCAAATCTCTCCGCAGTGCATATGAAGAGAAGGCATATGTCACTGTTGATAGTGATTCTTCCGTCGGATGGGGACGTAAGCCTGGCGGCCCCCTTGGTGCTATTCGACAGGCGTATGCTACGTGCCGGCACCGGGTTTCCCTTCTCCCTTTCTCACTTTCATCATCATTTTCATCCATTCCCTACACTACACTTACACATACACTCACCCTAGTACACGACATAACTCTTCACAGATACACATCATGCATAACGTGAAATGGGTCACAGTCCTACCATCTGTCTGCAATATGCGGAACCAGAATCATGCAAGTGAAGTGGGTAGACATTAGACAAACACATGCACATGTTCTGATTGCAATTGTATATGTTTCTGCAAGCCAATGCCTACATGAGTTTCTGCAGGTCAATATATCGATTATAATTGCATGTGTTTTTTTCAGTACAATGTATCGGTTGAAATTGCATATGTGTCTTAAGGCCAATGTTTCGATTACAATTGCATGAGTTTCTGCAGCCAGGATCTCGATTGCAATTGCATACGTTCCTGCAAGCCATTCTCACAGTTGAAACTGCATCTGCAAGCCATTATCTGCGTATATTTCTGTCAGCCAATGTGTGTCTCGTTTGCAGATGTATGTTTCTGCAGGCCATTGCCTTGATTCCAAATGTTTGTCCCTGCGACTAACGTCTCGATTGAAGATGCAAATGTTCTGCAGTCCAGTGTCTCCATTGCAGTTGTATATGTTTCTTCAGATCAATGTATCGAATAAATAGTCGGTTTACAAGCAAAATACATTCATTAAATAATGTTACTTCCATGAAAAATGCGTTTTAAAATTCTTAAAAAAACTAAATCCTCAAAATACTTTTAGTAAGTTGCTTTTCTTTATGTGTATTTCATTTTCAAATCCTAAGTTTGTACATAGGCCTATATACATTGTGTATAGTAATATATATGACTAAGACCACACCGTACACAAGCCTGGCTCTTACTGTAGTTGCTAGAACATTTTTGTTTTATAAATTTAATTTGTACTCACTAGCTAGCTAGTTAAATCTATACTAATAATAAATCTGTAAGCGAAATTTATCTGGTAATTTTCGCTTTTCTAAAAATAATTGGTGTTAACATGTATAATTAATCATCCTGAAACCGAAAATCGCTGTTTTGAAATTTTTGTTTGTCTGTCTGCCTGGATGTTTGTTACCTTTTCACGCGATAATGGCTGAACGGATTTCGAAGAAAAATTGGAACATAAATTAAGTTCGTTGTAACTTAGACTTTAGGCAATATGGCATTCAAAATACTTTATTTAAAAGGGGGGTTATAAGGGGGGTTGAATTAAATAAACCGAAATATCTCGCTTATTATTGATTTTTGTGAAAAATGTTACATAACAAAAGATTCTTTAAAAATGATTTCCGATAAGTTTCATTCCAGACAAAATTGTGATAGGATTGATATTTAAGGATATACAAGAGTTGTAAAATAACAATACAATACATTTCCACCGCCGGTCGTTGTTTCGTAACTTCTATGTGCAAAATATTAAATTTTTTAGTGGGAAGAAAAACAAATTTATTCATTCTATGGCAGTATTGCATAGGAGATCGTGAATTCTTACATTTTCGAAAGAAAAAAAAATATAATTAAGTTATATATAGTAGATTGTATTATTTGCTGCATCACAATTTAAGTTATTTAATAGAGCAAAAATCTGAAAATCTATATGTGACATAGGAGTTATTGCAGGAACGACGACGATGGCTACAATGAAATCAAAACAAATGACTCCGTCTATTTAAGGCGGCCTTGACGTTTATCAATGTTAATATACAGAAAATATTTTGTGTGTTTGTATGAAGTTATCTCAGAAGCTAATTAACCTTCACTGTTTGAAATTTGTAGTTTCTCTAGATGGATGTAATGCTACAAATGAGGACTGAGGTAAGATGAAAAGAAATCTGTACGCACAGAAAACTTGATATTCTGTCGAAATATTATATAACTTGATTATTGCAACTTTATTTGGTCCACATAAAATACTCTAATTTTATACACTCATTTTACCATAGAGATCATTGGAGCTGAGTTATTTTAAAAGGTGTCATGAAATGGCGTTCCTGCGCTCATAATTTACTCATATTCGTTTCCTGTGTTTCTTAAAATAATATTTATATAGGATACCTCATTTTTTTATTTGTATAAACAATTATATACAACCGAGCGAGTTGGCTCAGGCGGTAGCATTTGAGACACGCATTCGGGGGTCCCGGGTTCAAACCCCGTGGCCGACCAATCTGACTGAGGTTTTTCATGATTTCCCTTAGTCATAAAGACAAATGCCGGATTGGAAAGATACATCCATTATTCATCACCGCCTCGATTTCCAATACCAAAAACATTAATCAAAGTCTATAATCAGTTGCATGAACACAAGCCATCTACAACACACAATAGAAACGGGAACTCAACAAGAGTAAAAACGGCCTGCTGATATACCCACACATTCTAAACATGCGACATGACCACAGATGTTAAGGTGTGAATAAAATAAACTTAACAAAAAAAAAAAAAAAGATGCACAGTAAGGTTAACATAAAAATGATCTTCGTACACAATCAACTCTATTAATTTGGAGTGATTTATTAAAGGATGCATTCAAGACTAATTTAGAAAAATGTTAAACGAATTATATTTGCAGCAAATGAGTGGTCTCTGGACCAAAATGATAGCATTTGAATTATTTAAATACAATTTAAATTAAGTAGCATATTAAACTATTTATTCTTCTATCAAACACGAATGTTCCCTGGACCAAATGTTCTATTTTAATTATGTATTTTTATATTTTTATATTTATTTCTAATAAGTGCAGCGGAGCGCACGGATACAGCTAGTAAATAAATAAATAAATAAATAAATAAATAAATAAATATAAACCTTTTTCTCAGCAGAAATATTTTTTTACTTAATATGTTTTGCTTGCAAACCGACGAAATTATATACAGTACGTCTCTCCAAGCCAAATCTCAATTGAAATTGGATGTCTAAAGCTAATGTTTCAGTTGCAACTGCAGATGTGTTGACAGAACAACTAGTTTATGTTCCCGGTGAGTCCTCTAATGGACAAAACAAGAAACTATATAATAAAAGTGGAGTGAAATAAGTCGCCAAAAACTGAATGTTAAAAAATCGCAATTACAATGTATTTAGAATTAGAGAACGTTCTGTATTTTCCCTTCGTCAATGTGAAGTTCTGTGTTATGCCGCAATACCGGAACATTTCATAAGAGACCCATTATGTGTCCAATAAAGCTCATATGAGCTTAGGATAAACCCAGCTTAAGAGGGGAGGTACATCTTTGGTCTGCAAAAATTCAGTGAAATTCATTTTGTTTATAACTCAACCATTATAAAAGTAAATTAACAAAACTTTTCATGCTTAATATACATACATTACACTTTATAAAACACTATTCAGAATATTAAAATGACTAGTAATTACCTGTAAAAATAATATCAAATTTGCGTAGTTTTTTACAATCGTAATGCATTTACATAATAAAATCTACAATTAATTAAATATCTGCATGATTCTTTCACTGAAATGTTTTATAGACCTACATCAACAACATAGTCTAGATATTTGATCTATTCCTTCAGGAAATATTTTTTGCTTAATCTTTACCTTCAATATTACATTTTCTAAAATTATTGATTAAGAAAAAGTATATTTCCTGGAGGAATATGTAAAATATTCTAGACTATGTCGTTGGTATAGATTTTTAGAACTCTCTGTGATGGCTGAATGGTCAGACCTTCAGACTGTCAAGCAGGCGACCGGGTTGAATTCCCGGTCAGGTCTGAGATTTATTCAATTGAAAAAATCCATACTGACACTCGTGGCGGAGAAGGTCACAGTTGGAGTTTTTCCCCAAATTAGGCATTTATATCATTCCGTCACCATTTCTCCATTCCGTTATCATTCCGTAGCGTTCCCCGCTGGCGACGCATGGAGGATGCTGGACTAGGGACGAGCGGGGTTGCCTGCTGCTCGAAACCTGGGGACGCAGAGAACCTTAGTGTGGTCAGCCGGTGTGGGTTTGGAATGCGTCACCAGAGGGTCAGCGCAATAGATCTTAACAGGTCGCAGTGCTTGGCCATAGTGCCCCCTCCAGTAAATTTAATTCAATTCAGTTCAATTCAATTCAACTCAATTCAATTCAATAGGTCTTCAGAATATTTCTGCAAAATAACACTGAACAACAAGAATTTTGCTCCGACTTAAAACAATGTGTCTCTTATGGTTTGATGTGCGCTGAATCCGAAAATGCATATCTTTTCTTCGTATCACGTAAGGTTTTTAAGATATATTATGATTTCATTTTTAGATAAGCGCTTCCCTGGAAACATCTGGCGCTGGTTGGGGGTGTAAACCAAAACAAAAGCTAATGTATTTTATGAGTTTATGACTTATTTATGGTTTATTATGGTTGTTGGCATGTTATTTTATACTTCTAATAAATAAACAGATATTGGTCCCTTCTATTATGTAAATTTCGTAACAGTTCAAAGTGAGGTCTGTGCAATGACCAAACAAGGGTGTGGTTTTCACTATTTAACCCTTTGAAGCGCAGTGGTTACAGTATATAACCACCTTTTAAATTTGAGTTTCCTGCCTATTTACAGTGCGATTTTTATTTCAAAACTACTGCGCTGCGTTCACTGATCCCCAGTAACTGTAGAAGAATTTTATGTTCCCTATATTTGTGTTCCTCCACTAAGATGACCGATGTTGTTGTGTATAGTTGGGGTGTGGAAGACTCGCTACGTATTTTTATTTCAGTTGTATGCTAAAATATCACAGTTATGTAAGTTTCTATTTAGTATTATTTGTCTTTCGGACTTTTAGAAGATATTTCAGTAACAAGATTGTAATTTATTCGACACATGTGGCGTCAATATAGAAATAATGTGGTGGTTTCAATCAAAACGTAACCACTACGCAAACAGGGTAGTTATGCTTACCATATCCAACAAAATGTTCCATTTTCGTGTCAGCTTATTCATCATACAAGGAAGAGATGAATGATGACAATCACAAATTATTTTTGACAACTTTTTCACAAGTTTGACTCTGATGATCTCTAAGGCAGCAAAATATCTATGCATGTGGTACAGTTAGACATGGGCATATTGGTTTACCACACGACGAAAGAAGAGACCGCGACATGAAACGTGGTGAGAGTGATAGCCGTACGTCATATGTTGGAGTGTCCTGGCTCAAGTGGAATGATAGAAGGTCCATTCTTTTCCTTTCTAATTACCATGCAACACATGTGAAGTGGCACTTTCCTTCATTAAACCAGAAACTGTTTCCTTTTGTATCATTCGCAATAAGTCTGAAGACATTGTGTTCTGCAGTACTGCATAAGTAGTGGTTTTACCATGAAACCACCCATTTTCTGTGTTAAAAATGGAATTTTTTAAGATTTTTAAAATTTGAGGATCTTCTCTTAGACAAATAAAAGTTTAATTTCATTGCAAACAATTTTTTATTTCCTTCCCAAATGCGTGCATCAAAGGGTTAAAGGAAAAGTTTACCAGCTTGAGTGAAGGAAAATTAAAAGAGGGCACTTGATCGGTCCACAAATTCACAAAGTTATGGCTTTGTTTGAGGAAAAACTTTTCGTTACAGAAAGAATGGCATGGCGCGTTTTCAAAGACGTTTGCTCAAATTTCCTTGGAAATTCTAGGCAGAGAACTACATAGAACTTGTTGTGGAAATCATGTTAAGTGCATATGACAAAATGGAGTGTAATATGTCTCTCATAATACACTTTTACATTGTCATTTGGATTTCTTTCCTCCTAAATTTGGAGCGGTAAACGACGAGCATGGGGAAAGATTTCATCAAGAAATATCTGAAATGGAAAGACGATATATAAAGAAAGATCATCATCCAGCACGCTTGCAGACTATTGTTGGTTCCTTGTAAAATACAGTCCCGGATCTAGTTATAAACAGAAGTAATTCAGAAAATTATTTTAAATGTAAGTTCAAATTCCGAGATTTTTCTCAATATATGGATTAAATATTTTTATTCTTGTTGTGTTTTAAACTATGTTACGTTATTTTTGTATCCAGTACATATTTTTCAAGTATTATGAGGAATTTTGAATCCGTAGTGTGTTGTAATTTTATCAGTAGCAGCGAAAAATTAACAACAAATAAGTTTTGTCATAAAAAATTCAATTCATTTTCCCCGGAAAATGGTACGTGACGGGCAATTTGGATTTTAAATTCAGATTTAGGGCACACATATTAGTAATATTCACCTATTTATATTTCGGAACAAGACAAAAAGTAAAAATTTGTTCTTCAGTGTAATCATGCAGATATTTAATTAATTGTAAATTGTATTATGTAAATGCTTTACGGTTATAAAATTATGCAAATTTGATGTTATTTTTACAGGTAATTATTAGTCATTTTAATATTATAAATAGTGTTTTATAAAGTGTAATGTATGTATATTAAGCATTAAAAGGTTTGTTCATTTAACTTTTATAGTATCTTAGCTATAAAAAAATGAATTTCACTAAATTTTTGCAGGCCAAAGGTGTACCTCCCCACTTAAAATATGAAGGACATTCAAGAGATATAGTCAGCCTAGGTTGCGTAGTCGATAAAGCGCTGGCCTTCTGTGCTCGAGGTTGCGGGTTCGATCCCAGCCTATGTCGATGGCATTTAAGTGTGCGACGTTTATATAACCTCTGCAGTTGCGAGCGTCATTAAAATAAAATAAAACAAGGCAATTAATTTACTTAGTTCTGTGGGTTACCAAGTGTTTAAAACGCACAATTTAATCTTAGGACGATCCCTTTGTCAGGTTTTGCGTTATGTTTGTATGAGAACAAAAACTAATGGACATTACTATATTCTTTGCTCGTTACCCGCCCACGACTTACCATTTATGTATCAATCTTAGCACTCATAACTCTCTGCAGGAGTATCCTAACGTTTATAAATGGTGCATGGAACGAAAAACAAATGGCTTTATCGAACGATTTTATCGTAACACTTCGCAAGGCCCGCTTTGTGCAACTACCAAAATGATGTAACAAGAGGAAGGGGGCAGACGCAAATTGCAGGGCTCTTCTTTGTGGCTCGGGGTCCCCATTTTGTGTAGTGGGTGGGGAACAGGGTTGGACGGACGGCTTACATAACTCCACTGCTACAAAGAAACTACTGGGAGGGGATAAAAGAAGTGGGAGGTAGATGCAGCAACCAAAATGAAAGTTAAATTGAGTGTAGAGAAGCTGTTCTGACTAATGCCTTGCCATATTATTCTCATTCCGCCCCTACTTCTGCTTCTCGGCAGGACAGCTGCCTGCAAAGACAGGGAAGGAACGTCTTGCAGCAGGGGAAAGCGCAAAGACAATTTTATTCGTCCACAACTCGTTCTTCGTAACAGCTGAATTGTGAGCGATTTGGACCTAACAACGCCATAGCTCGCTGAAGTGCTCTGATAAGTAAGACAGAGATGGCAGAGATAGTCGTCCTCAGTGGCGTAGTGGCTAACGTGATGAACATTCGATATGAAATTCATGCATTCAAACCCACAAGACTTCGAAGTTTGCGTTGACACTTAATCCGAAAGATACTCGTACATGAAAATCACACTTAGAGAAAGATCGGTCAAGGAGACCGGGCATGTTTCATTATTGTTCCCATGAGTAATTTATACACATTTAATTCAAACTAATATAAACAATAAACACATTATTTTACAATAAATATAGGCTATGATATGATATGATATGATATGATATGATATGATATGATATGATATGATGTGATATTTATTCCACCAGCTTACATCGGTCGTGATGGCCTTCACATTTCTACATACAGTACAGTGCCAACACTCCCTTGGATACATATTCTGCTTACGTTTTTTTAAACATCTGGCTATTACATACAGGGTGTTTCCCAGGTGGTGTTACAAACTTTCAGGGATGATGGCGAAGGGCACATGTGTCAATTTGAGATAAGGAACCCTGGTCCGGAAATGACTGAGTCGAAAGTTATAAGCAAAGTAGATTTTTGTTGTACCTTGTGCATCATGGTTTATTAAATTATATTATAAATTCTTTGTTTCCCGATTTTGAAGGATCTAAGTGGTTATTTTAGTTATTGTTTTATAATTATTAATAATAATTATTTAGTAGTGAAATGCTATTCGGCTTCAATGGTCTCTGGATTTTCAAGAAATGAATTTAATTCATATATTATTATTTATATTTCTGTCTTTTTAGTTTTTATTTTATTAATATAAATGCTATGGGGGATAAGCTCTACTAGTATATTTTTAAAATTTTTATTATATTTGATTGGTGTTGGTTTTATAATAACTATCAATTTAAATTTGTTAAAATGTTATTCTTTTAGATTTTGATTTATTAATATTTAATTATTTTATTGAGTTTTTTATTAAATTATTATTTATTTGTAATTATGATGAAATTAGTAATTTTTGTATTTATTTTATTGAATTTTTGTTAAAATTTTAAAAGGAATTAGGCAAGAGTTATTATTCTCGCATGTTTATTAAAAACATCTTTTTTGTGTGGAAATGGAATTGTAATTTCGCAACACGTGCCATTCTTCCCTTAACCTATGGAACAGTAGTGGAAAGATGGTATGGACCGGATGTCTCCTACGTGGGTACTTGTCCCGATACAATCTGTGAGCTTGTCTACTGTTCCCATCGGCTCATCCGTATTTGAAAATCAGGTCTGCATATTCCGCTCTCGTGTACTCCTCCATTTCACTAGGACTGATCGACTGGACACTGCAACTTGTACACATACACTGCTGTCTACAAACGTGCATATCAGGACCGACCATGTCCGTTACACATTACGCTGTCTGCATTGCTTTAGTGTAGTTTCCTGTCCCCATCCCTCAGACAGCGCATTGAATGGAATACTGTAAGTATACAACGTAAACAACGTCAGATGAATACAGTATGTGTAAGATGTAAAGATAAATAGGCCTACATAAATGAGGTGTACAGAAGAATAAAATTATTCCATTTACACACAACTGTTTTTGCTTGTAACTTTCGACTCGGCCACTTCGGGACCAGGGTTCCTTATCTCAAATTGATACATGCTGCCTTTCCCCATCATCCCTGAAAGTTTGTAATACCGCCTTGGAAACTCTCTGTATATGTGAACCTGATCACTTTTCTATCACGTCACTCGCCTATGTTTCCCTCCCTTCTTTTTCTATTCACCCTTCCCTTTCCCAGTTATCTATCTTATTCTAACTAATCTCTTTTAACTAAACAACCACTTATCTCATTTCCTTATTAATTGTTCCCAACATTGTTTACATTAAGTTGAACTCTTCCATAGTTGTTAACTTATTTATTCACTTGAATCACTAACGTTCGCAGACCACTTATACCCATTAATCTAATCCGCAAATTTTCAGACGAAGTAGTTTCTACACTTTCATTGCATTTCCATTCCCACTTTCCTTATTATATTTGTATCACTCCTTACTTATTCCCTGGTTGGTACTTGTATCTTATCCTGTTTCACTATTATTCCCTTGCCTTATTGTCTTCTGTCACTATTACCGTTTCCACTTTATCACTTTCCTAAGTTTTGTCACTTATCCATACTATTTTTACTTTATAACTTTCCTATATTTTGTCACTCATGCACCAACCTTTCAAATTATAACTTTTCTGTCCCCTACTTCTTCCCACTGACGTACCTCTATTCGGTGTCGCTAATGTTACTTCATCCCTTCCAGTTCTTGCAGAATCTTGGCTTCTTATCTTAGTATCTTCTTCATCTCTCGATCCCTTTTGTAATTGCTGATCCATATTTGTTCTTCCAGCTGGATTCACTGAACTCTTTTTGCTGTTCTCAGCTCCTGTATGCCGTCCTTCTGTTCTCCCCTGTCTACCTGATGCCGTCATCATTATTTTAGTGTAAGTCTCCTGTTTCTTCCTCAATCGCTTGTTGACATCCTCGTCTGCTGCTTTTGCTGCGCTTTGCATTACTCTGGTCGCTGGCCTCTCTTCCTGATTCATGTGATTCGCTGACTGTTTCATTCCATCGCTTGCTATTCTTTCCTGCGTGATGACCTCTACACCTTCTAATTTTTCAATTAGTTCTCTCATCATATGTTTTACTATAATGTTCCTTATGTCCTCTTTCATTGTCCCTATCTCCGTATGGTTCAAATTTTCCAAATAGAATTCCACATCAAACATCTCCCCATTTATCTTCAATTTGTCTCCACATAATCTAGCGAAATGACCATTTTCCTTAGTAATCCGCTGTTCGCTTTGAACTAACAATAAATATAAAATGTTTAATTCAATGTAATTTATTTTTATCAATTAACGAGAAGCAAGATACAAATGTCTACAGGAGCAGTTGCAGTACCGAAGTCTTTGGTGGATGTGGTAATACCAGGTAGATCTCGAATAATATTGTATGAAGGCGTTTTTCTGGTTTTTCGTTGGGGTTGGCTGCATCATAGAAACTTGTCTTCTCCAAGACATACATCATTTGAATAATTTCAAGGAAAAATTGTTCCTAGCCGGATATCGATCCCGGGACCCTTCGCTAAGTGCACGAATGCTCTACAGTCTGAGCTACCCCAGGAACTATATACAATACCGTCACAATTTTTCCTTTATATCCACACAACTCATGGAATATTCGTTACTGGAGGTACGTTAACAGGAAGCCACAATTTAAGTCACACAGAATTTGTGTGCACTCAAACTTGGGTTCTGGCGTCTTGTCAGCCCATTCAAGTTGTGTGGATATAAAGGAAAAATTGTGACGGTGTCGTGTATCCTGGGGTATCTCAGTCGGTAGAGCATTCGCGCGCTAAGCGAAGGGTCCTGGGATCGATACCCGGCTCCGGAACAATTTTTCCTTGAAATTATTCAAACCTGCTTTACAGGGAGCTGCTACCTGAAAGCCAAATTTGCATCATACATCATTTGTTGGAGAAGTAGTAGGAGAACGATGTGGGGCTGTTTTATCTCTGTTCTCATCTGACAAATTGTGGGATTTTTATGGCTCTTTCTAATAACTCGTCATCTAACTCTGAATCTGATGTAAACAAAGATAAACCTTTTAATATCGTGGTCGATGCATGTAGTTTCTGTAAACTGACAAAAAATAACGTGAGAAGATGGTTAAGAGATGTATTTCTCCGAATGTTAAGAAATACACTTTATTACGTCTGGATTCCTGGAGTGGTCAGATAGATGACACTATATTTACTGATGAAGAAGTAAACAATACTTTACATGGAAAGACAATTAAAACACAAATTATCCCTCCAAAAACTAAATATTTGTGCGACCTTTCAATGCGTTTATTTTTAGGCAATACAAAATTTTAATTCTAAGGCTAGAAGAGTATTTCAGACATAAAATTATCTGTGAAAACATTCCGGACACTTTGCACGATAGGGGCTTCATAATTACATTCTGTATCACCGGTTTCATTCACCTATCCTCAAACACATGCTAATATGCGTGTGGCAGAGGTGTGGATATGTGATGGAGTAATATATGAGAAAGTCTGATAACGTTCTTACATGTTGGAAACGATGTGCGTATGTTACAGGAGAGTGTGAAAAACTAGTGTATATAAAATGTTTTTTTTCTGCTCAATGACTCTTTGTCGCGACCTTTCATTTCGAATCTTACAATTTAAGATGTCACAAAGTTAACACATATGGTATAGTGCCCAATATTCGTCCCCTTGCCTAAATTCGTCCCCCACAGTATTTCGCCCATACTGTGTCGCACTCTGGTGTTGGTCAATACAGACTATCCCTCTTTATGCAGTAGCAAGCGTGCTTTCAGTTGGAGCGAGTGTTATTGTCTGTTTAGTTGTTATTTAAGTTTTAAATATCTGGAATATGGAAAACTATTCTTCACAATCTAAGGTACGTTTTTTCATAACATTTTTTGCTTCTATATATAGAGTAAAGTGTGTAGTGTAAGAATATATATTACACGGATTGGACATTGCAGCGTGCATAGAATAACATGCCGCCATACATTTGTGGTGCACATGCCTATATTTCGTCCCCGGGACGGATTTCGGAATGCTATTCCCAAATCATGTAATTTCAACAAGGCTTTTGTCATTTATATTTCTGGTGGGTTTCAGATGGGAAAACGGAACTTTGGAGCAAGGACGAAATTATAGAAACCGTAAAAGCTGTTAGAGAAAAAAAAGGTGGGCTACAAATTGCATCTAATCGACATTAACCCACCCAAGTGACAGAATATCAGGAAACTGAATCTGAAACTTAAGATTCTGTGATCAGTCCAAAAGATATTCGAAAAGTTCCAGTGATAGAGCCATCGTCTTCCAATAGGTATGACACGGCACTTCTAGTAGCGAGTACACCCCATAACAACAATGTTCAGACAGCAGCAGAAAAAAAAGCTAATGAGTCTGAAAACCAAAAGCGAAAGCAGACGAGAAGAAATCTTAATGTCGACTTCTGCACCACTATCGCTTCACAACCTGCAGCCTGTTTCAACGAGAAAAAGTGCACCGAAACAAACAAACAATAAAATTTCCTGCGAGTCTTCTAGCAACAAAGGAAGTGATGATGAAGACAATGATGATGAAGATGTACGAGTTCTTAAAGTAAGTTCAAAAAGGGTGTAGTAAGTAAACGGGAAGATATTTAGAAACCATTTTTGTTGCATTGTATTCCCCACACTTCAATTACTTATCAACATAGTCTCCACCATTATTGTGGCATTTATCGAGTCGTGTCGTGGCACAAGTCTTTCTATCCCCTCATTGTAGAATTGCGATGCGAACCACTCCCGCACTGCTGTTTTCACTTCATCGCCGCCATCAAAACGTTGACCACCGAGGAACTTCTTGAGGTGCAGGAAGAGATGAAAGTCACTCGGAGCCATATCCGGGCTGTAGGGGGAATGGTCAATTTGTTCCCAGCCAAATTTCGAGATGAGATTTTGGGTGTCACAAGCTGTGTGTGACCGAGCGTTGTCATGAAGCAACACAACTCCGTCGGTCAGCATCCCAAGTGTCTTGTTCTGAATTGCGCGACGGAGTTTCTTCAAAGTCTGACAATAGGTTTCTCTATTAATGGTTTCACCCCGAGGCAAGAATTCGATGAGTAGGAATCCTTTTCTGTCCCAAAAAAACAGTGCACGTGATCTTGCGTGTTGACATGATTTGTTTGAATTTCTTTTTCCTTGTCGATGAGTGTGCCTCCATTCCATGGACTGCTGCTTCGATTCAGGTGTCATGTGAGATACCCAAGTTTCGTCACCTGTCACGATATGGTCAAGAAACACATCGCCTTGCTCACTGTAACGTGTGAGAAAGCTCAATGCACTGGAAGCTCGTTTGGGTTTGTGTTCCTCGGTGAGCATCTTGGGTATCCATCGTGAGTGGAATTTTCGATAACGTAATCGATCTATCACAATTTTGTAGAGAACACTTGGCGACATTTGTGGAAAATTCAAGGAAGTCGAAGAAATTGTGAACCTCCTGTCCTCATGAATTTTTTCATCGACGGCACGCACCAAACGTCGATCGATACGCTGCTCGTCATACACAGAGACCCGGCCCTCGTTCCCTCGTTGAACTTCCTAACCCATCTCCTGACCATTCCATCACTAATAGCATCATCACCATACACCTCACAAAGTTGACGATGAATGTCAGCTGGTTTGATGTTTCTCGCATTCAAGAAACGGATAACAGACCGCATCTCACAGTCGGAGGGTGCTCAATCACTTTAAACATTTAAACTGATCACAACTAACCACACACAAGGACTGAAGCTCTGAAACTGCATGCACAGCTTGTCTGAGGACTGAAGTAGAAAACACGCATGCGCAAAATAACGATTGCAGTGATGCTACGGCTATAATTGAAAACGGAACTTACTTTAAGAAGACGCCTTGTAGTATACCCGTTTTGTGGAAAAAAAAAAATTGTATACGAAAAACCAGGACAGGAATTGATAAAATGCACGCAATGCTGACGAAATGTGTCCATCTTGTGAACGCAAAAAAATTATTTGTGACTTGGTCTGAATGGGTGAAACATCAAATTGAATGGTTTTAGTTCTATTGAACGCATCTTAGGTTAAAGTGTTAAACTATGTAATTTTGTTTTGAAAGTGCTAAGAAACTTAAGAAAATATCATAGGAAGATTTTTTTTTACAAAATGTAATTTAAATAATTTTCTAAATGCTCTCCCACTTACTTTCTATAAATATTAGTTATTAATATACATCCTTGATGTTCTATGTTTTCATTTCATTGTACTATTGAAATAATTGTCATCCAATAAGTTAAAAAGTATAGGGGACGAAATTAAACCGCTTTATTGAAATGTCAAAAATTGCACAATTTCATTCTTCATGTTTTATATTCTATTTGCTTCCAAATTTATGAATTTCGAATTCTGTGCCTTGTAGTTAAATGTTGAAAGTTCTTAACTAGATTAGATTCAAGTCTTCATCTTTAATGGTCTATGAATGGTGAGACAAAACTAAAAGGGGGACG
This sequence comes from Periplaneta americana, assembly GCF_040183065.1. NCBI lineage: Eukaryota > Metazoa > Arthropoda > Insecta > Blattodea > Blattidae > Periplaneta > Periplaneta americana. The sequence continues at coordinate 78,107,146 of NC_091123.1, read as the reverse complement.
ATAATTGGGCACCCTACCTTATTTTAAATTCAAATTGAATCTGTATTTCAGCAAGAGTATTAATATGAGCTAAGAGAAAAAGAAAATAGACTAAAGCATTATTGCGAGAGCTGTGATACGGTGTCGTTGAACTATGAGGATTCGAGTGCGCGCAAGAAGCGGCGTAAGTAGCATCGATTTTCAAGTCAATATATTTCGTAAACGAGGAAGAATCGAAACGAACGACTTCAACACGTTTCTTAACAAAGGGAAATTAGCTTAAACATGCATTTTCATTAAAGTCAAGCATCATGGCCTGGGACGGTTCCCTTGTTAGTTCCTTGAAGCCGTGTCTCTTGACATTCTTAATCATCTGTGCTAATTAATTCGTTAAGTTTAAGACAGTCTTCACTGCGGGGATGCGGCGCCTTTGGCGTGGAACTCTTGAATCTTTTTACCTGCACTTTGAAGAATGAGGAAAGTAACCAGAAAATATGGACTGACCACCACCGCCCCATGGTTTGGGGCAAGGACTAGAACTAATGCCGTCAGCATAACCAAATGAAGGAATGCACACAACATTTTCCTGCTCAACCCAGCGTCGTCTTATTTTCTGCGGTGTTTCTTTCAGTCAACAGGTAAATCTTTAAATTGGTTTCAGGATGGAGGGGAAGAGAGTACAACCTATTAATTTTTGTCAGGTTTTCGATGCCCCTGCATATTTAGATTGGTTTCTGAGAAAGACAAACAAACTTGTTATAAGATGATTACTCGTCGTATAATATACGATCAATATCTCAGACTCTGGCAAGTATTGTCTTGGGCAACATGAAGGTTCTAATACAAAACTTTGTATACATCTTCAGCCCACTGATAGGGCTGGAATAGAATGGAATTGAATTTATGGGAGAGGGCACTATAGCCCAGCACTGAAACCTGTTGCGATCTATTGCGCTATCCCTCAAACTAGGTGCATTCCCAAACCCACACCAGCTGACTGTACTAAAGGTTCTCTGCGTCCCCAGGTTTCGAGCAAGCCACTACACTCTTCCCTAGGCCAGCCTCCTCCGTGCGTGGCCATCCGGCGATCGGGAATGCTATGAAATAATTGCGAAATGGAGAAATGGTAACGGAATTATGTATGTCCCTAATATGGGGAAAAACGGGAAAATCCCGAGAAAATCCCAAACTGCGATCTTGTCCGCCACAAGTGTCATTACCTATAGATTTTTCAATGAAAATTTTTTTTTTTAATACAGGGACATCATTTTATTTTTAATTCAATTTTTATTTTACCTGAAATTTTTAATACACTTCACTTTCACCCCCTATACTAGTAAACTTTCAACCGCCCTCCGCACAGAACCAAGGCCGCATATGCAGTCAAAATTGCCTTACGGTCCTAGTAAACAGTACTGAGTTAATGAGTATAGTACGTTACAGAAATATGTTCGCGTTTTCCAGTGACGAAAGAGCTTTCAATATTAAATCATATTTTCACACAGGTACTGTCGTCCGTTTGCCTACGTCGCATCCCGGTTCCCCCACCCGCTTCTGCTCGCCCCTCTGTAAAGGCTAGTGGCTGGGATGTCTTAGCTCTTTTCTGAAAACATTAAAATCTGTTAGGAATTGGACGTCTACGCAATATTATACAACTGTTTAAAGTAACTTAAATAAAAAGACATCGTTAAGTAATTAACTGTCACGTGATTTTCCCTCTTTATACGACCCTGCGACAAAACAACTTGGACGGACAGTAGATAGTATGTCTGAATAATTTTATCTTTTGGGATCGGGCAGAAGTGAAGATTGAATTTACAGTACGTAAGGTACTCTTTTATAGAGTAAGCACAGAATTATTTCAACATGAGATACTAGTACGAAGGACGAAACTGGTAATTGAAATTAGGTACGATAGTCTATAGTGCGATAATGTGCACAAAAGAACTGAAGCCTATATCGAAATGAACGGCCACCATTTTCAAAAATGTGTTTAAATATCCATATTATGATTATTTTTCAATTTAACTTCATTCTCTATATTGTACGCTAATGTGCTGTAGACAGTATAACATACACTGCATAATGAATACGTTCGCATGGACAGCTCAGTTCGTGAGTAAAACACTTAGGCCTATTGTTAATACTGTACTGTATTTTGATTAAACAAAAATCTAATGAAAATTATCAAACTCAAATTGTGATATTATGTAAATGGATGAACTACTTTTCTTTCCTCCTATACCTAGTAAAGTGATTTGTTTGTATTTTACGCCAGTGTCATCGAACTCCAGTCGTGGAAGGGGGTAGCAAACGTTGTTTCCGGTTCTCAACCGTTAATCCAAAGGTATAGCTAGGTTAATATAAAAAATGTTAGTAAAAATAAAATGATGTTCCTGTATAAAAATGTAAACTGTGAGCAAGCGCAGTATTTACCAGTTTTATTAATGAACATTAGTCTCTCTTACTATAATTCTATCTATTGGACTTTCACATCTATAAATCAATAAATTTTTATGTAACCTACGTCTTTGTCCTAAGTACGAGGAGGGGGAATAACTTGGGAATTGACCATCACATAAAATGCAATTCCATCTCCTTGTCATCCTCTTGTTCCCTTGTCTTCTCCTCTTTCTCGTTATCATCGCCTTGTTTTCCTTGTCGTCGCCCTGTTTTCGTAGCCGTCACTTTGTTCTCCTTGTCTTCCCTTTATTCTCCTTTTATTTAGCTTGTTCTGCCTATCATTCTATTGTTTTATTTATGTGCCACTTTTTTCTTCTTATCTTCTCCTTGTTCTCGTTGTCGTTTCCTTGTTCTCCTTTCTTTCACGTGTTTTCGTTGTCGTTGCCTTTTTAATCTTCTCTTCTCCTTATTCCCCTTGTCTTTCCTTTGTTTCCCTTTTATTTCCCTTGTTCTAGTTGTCCTTTCGTTTTCTTCGTACTCTCTTGTTCTTCTTGTCTTCTCTTTGTTCTTCTTCTATTCTCCTTGTTCTTCTTGTATTCCTCTTGTTTTTCTTGCCTTCCCGTTGTTCTCCTTGTACATCCCTCTTCCTTCTTCCCATCCCCTTTTTATCCTTGTATTCTCCTTGTTCTCGTTGCCTTCCCCTTTTTAATTACAGTGTAGTAGTAGTAGTAAATATTTTACGTTCTATCATATGTTTTACAATGTTCGTAAGTTAAAGTACTAATAACGTTTTCTTTATAATATAACGAAATGACTACACTGACGTTGATATATTCACATCCTTTTGTTCATAGTAGGCTCTTCACATGGATATGCTAGTGTGTACAGTTTCGATGAAGGAAAGTACTTTTACATGTAGATAATTTAAGTTGAGTAGCATTGGCAGTATTTATAGGGTTTGCAACTGCAGCTGTAAAGCCTTGGTTTTTTTGAACCGACGCATGCGACGTGCGAGGTGAGAGGCCCGCCTCGCACAAATCCGGACTACACGAGGGATAATGAGTGGTTTCTAGAACTGCGAGATAGGGAGACCTCGCATCTCGCAGTTATAGAAACCACTCACTATCTCTCGTGTAGTCCGGATTTGTGCTAGGCAGGCCTCGCGTCTCGCACGTCGCATGCGTCGGTTCAGAAAAACCAAGGCTTAATTCAGCATTAAAATTAGCTTGCGCGAGAACTGCCGGCGAAATGTTCACTAGACTCACAATTAGGCCTATATGATTCCTGACCAAATTCTCGAATCCATTTTTCCGAACCAAAAGTCCCGAAGGTCTAATTTTGCGGAATGGACATTTTCCCTAACCTGTTATCCCGAACCCACATTCCCGAATCTAGCTTCCCAAATGGACATTTTCCCGAATTTACTTTGTATCATTTATTAAAACATAGGTTTGTAAGTTTCTATAGCAGCATAATACATAAACAGCGACTTAACGTTGCAACGCATTTCGCAAAATCAACATTTCTACATCTTCCTAAAGTTGCACACACATTGACGCTTCAATAATTTGAATATTCATAATCAGTGCTATGCAGTTACTTTCCAGTTTCATTACAATCATTAAACATGGCGTTTTATTATGCAAATGTTGTACATATCGTTATTAATTGTAGAAAGTAATATATTCACGGTTGACCTATCTCACATTTACAGGCTTTATAATTAACGTCACTATATCTAATAAACTTCTCTATTAATGAATGTCTCTATTTTATGACGCGTAAAATAATGTGAATAAGAAGCGGGTATTTCTCAAAAGGGAGCTTATCGTGTATGAAGTTTATGTCCCCATTATTGCAGAAACAATGACGGGTATTGAGAATGTCAATTGAATTTAATGGAAAGTGGTCGTGTCTGTTTTTAGATCAGCATCAATACTGGAATCCGAGTGTTTGCATTCATATAGGCGTATATCACCCTTCTTACTTCCGTGATGACTCAGTCACTGGAATGCAATGTGCACAATTTGATGTGTGTTTGCCCACAATTAATTAATATACAGAGTGTTTCAGAAAAGCACCTACAAATTTCGAGTAGGCTAATAACTTCGAGGAATTTTATTATTATTTTTTTTATTTATTTCTTTATTTTACTAATAATTGTAACATGTTCTATCAGTGAGGAAGTGTGGTGTGTCAGTGAAGTGTGTAGTGTCAGTGAAGTATATTGTGTAAGTGAAGTGTGTTGGTGTCAGTGAAGTGGCTGTGCAATGTATTTGAACAGTGAAATGTTTAGATGTGTTAGTGAAATCAGGTAGAATCAGTGCAGTGAGTGAGTTGACAGCGAAATAAATGTAGTGCCGAAAGGTACTTGTGCAGGTATGAACCTGTCACACTCGTGGGTCTTAGTTCGAACTTAGGGTTAAGATACAAATTAGATTTACTTTAAATGTTATTTTGACCATGCTTCATTTAATTTAGATGCTCCTTGTTGTTGTTATTATTATTATTATTATTATTATTATTATTAGTTGTGTTTATAATTAATTGTCATTATTGAGTGTAATTAGTTACCACTGCCACCGGGTATATACCCATTTGCAGTGTGAATTAAATACATAGCCTACATACATACATAAAATATAATATGTACAGAAAAACTTTAGCTCGCTCCTGAAAGAGTAGAACTCGTGCTCAGGGGCAGATTCCTGGATTGAAATTCAGAAGTATACAATACATTTGTCTTATGTCTACTATGCAATAAGAATATATAAATTTAAATTCACAATTTTTCAATTTTTATAAAATTCAAACATACATTTTTAAATTTAATAGGCCTAGTAGAACTGTTAGAATTGACAAGATTAGGATATTTAAATATAAATTTGTTATATATTCTTGGGCCTAAATTACTACTATGATAAATACTGTAGCAGTGTTGCATTTTGGTTCAAACAATCTTAAAGAATTCATACCTTTTGTTTCATAACTATGAGAATACATTTCAAAATTATTTCGATTTTTATGTATGAATTTTATTAATGCAATATAATAAATTTGTCTTATTTTAAGAACATTGAAGTCTAAAAACAATTTTTGAGATGGAAAATCAATAGATTTATGAAGACATATTTTAATTATTATACAACTATTATGCCGATGGCTTATTTCGGTGCAGTGCAAACGATAGCGTTATCTGATATAATTGTGAAGCGGGACTTGTGACAGGAACAGTTTGGCTGTGGAGCATGCGCGGACCTCAGCATAATTCTTACCTGGATTTATTTTCGAGTGTACATTCCACATCAAATCAGAAGTTACCTTCGTGCTCCGGTTACACATTTTGCATACACGAAGGTTAGGTTTGGTTAGTTTAGGTTTTTTTGAACAAAGACCGCGAATGCTCAGATATCATCTCACAGTCAAACTGTTCCTGTCGTGAGCCGCACGTTAATTAAGTAGTTTTGGATTCTCTGGTATTTCAGAACAGTAACAGCTTTCACGAATTTCAGTACAAAGATAGGAACTTTGTTGCAGGCGAGTCTTTAAAAAAAACACTTAGCATTTTGGGAATAACATCGTTACATTTCTTCATAGTAGGTTCTTTACTCTTTCTTACACTCGTCTTAACACGTCTCTACATGAAGAAAATTAATGTCTATATAAATAATGTTTAAGTCAGAAGACCCTAATATTTGAATTTTGAAATAGGACACACATATTCGGCGATACCATCTTACAACATTTTAATCCCTAATGACTGGAGTAATGACCGAAGGAATGCACTTAAAATCGTTAGTTTACAGAATACACCGTGTCCACACTAAGACTATACAAAAATAATAGCATACAATTTCACAACCGTATATCATAATTCCTTAAGATAAAGTTCAATCAATAGAAAAACTCTCCAAGATTTCGTTTCATACCTTTACCATAGCCATTGTTGTGTGCAATGTTTTCTTTCAACCTTATTCTTAGATGGCTATTGTTGTGTGAAATGTTTTGTTTCAAGCTTATTGTTGCATTAATGAAAATTTGCATTTATTGGTCTAGTTCCTTGTCAATAGAGATGTGAACGGTACAGCAAAAAGTTCAATGAGTGCTTTGATTTGCAGAATTTAATTCAGTTACGCATACGAAGGGAATGGTATGTGGATCCTCCTGCACGCAAATCCATTTACGAGTGGGATAGAACTCTACGAGATAATGGAAACTTGATCTCAAAGACAGGGAAACATTCTAAAAAGCATGTCGCCGAAATGATTGTGGATCAGGTGCGTGAATCATTTGCTAGAAACCCACGTAAATCATGTACCTTGATATGCTGGAGAACTTTGCTATTTCACAATTTCTGCCAGGTTTAACATTTCAGCAGGATGGTGCTCCACCACACTTCCATCAAAATGTTAAAACGTTTTTGGATGTAAACTTCCCAAGAAATTGGATTTGTAGGAGTGGGCCAACTTTCTGGCCGCCTAGATCCCCGGATTTAACTTCTTTGGATTTTTTGCGTGGGGATTTATTAAAAATTTTGTGTACAGCAGAAAAGTTCGTAATTTGATTGATTTGAGACATCGTATCATTCAAGCAGTTAAGCTTATAACATCTGATATGTTGCTGCAAACCTAGCGAGAGATTGAGTATCATTTTGGTACCTGTCAAGCTATAAATGGTGCTTATATTGAAGTGTACTAGTGGAAATAAAACTTTTTTAGTTACTCTATACCATACCTGCACAAACAGCGCTCAACGAGCGCGCGCGCTCCTTCGGAGCGGGAGAGCTGTGTTTACCGCTCGCCGAAACGGAGAGGAAGATACGTCAGAATGTCATAGACTTGCTATAGCTAGAGGAGAGGGAAACGACCACTCAGTTATCTAGTGGAATGCAGTGTGTAGGCCTATTCTCAGTAACTGTTTCACGTTGCTTACCTACTGCTACAGTATAGTATGGAGGAATCTAAAAAACGGAACGTAACATTTAACATTTAACTATTTACAGCTCCAACTTATTGATCTTCAATGTGATCTAAGGGCTAAAGATCGTTTAAATAATACTACTAGCCTGGTTGAGTTTTACAAGACTAAACATTAGCAATAATATCCACAACTACACAGGCTACTGTGAAAATGATTGCTATGTTTGGCTCAACATTTATATTTGTGAGCAACTGTTTTATATAATCAACTTTAATAAAGGCAGACATCGAACATCTGTAACTGACCCAAGTTTCATTACGATCAGTAGGCTACTGTTCCTTTCAGCTGCCAACAACATAAAACGTCGTTTTGATGTACTTATAAATAAAAATATAACAAAATTATATTGTACATTTAAGTAGCTATAGAATTTCTATTATTTCTGTAAAATAAATATTTCTTTATTAATTAATAATAGTCCAAGATAATTTTGCAAACACCGAACAGGAATTCATTTCATAAACACTCTTACTAGTACTGTATTTCCTTTTGTGTATATTTTGTACGAGATCACCCCTTCTTCCAGTCCACCCTTATACAGAGCGCAGCTAATATCTGCATTCCGCTTATGAGCTGTGAGCCGGCTCGGAGAGAGCAAACCTTGTGCAGGCCTGCTCTATACAATGCAGAAGAAATTTATTTCATAAACCTTATCCAAGATACGATGTAAACTGTTATTTCTGTATACTTTTAGTGTGGAACAGTGTATAATAGAAACTAAGGAGGAACTCGTTGCTAACAATCTAGCTGTCTGTGACGTCCTACAACAGACACCAAAAATATACTATGTAAGATGGTGCGGGATAGTTTCTAGCATCGAAACCGGTGGTCACTACTTTGAGAATTATTTTTGTAGTGGAAAAAGAAAGAAATTATATTGTATCTCATGTTTTTTTTTAATATAACGCTCATTTGCCAAACTTTCCGAAAATAAAAATTTCTTGCAGAAATGCGGTTTAAATTTATTATTTCGCACATGTACGCCTAGTTTCAAGATATCGTGAAATCTTCAGGTCATCTCGGACAGTAGACAAATTGTTTGATTGTACTATGTCTTTGTAATTGTTCTTGGCTTATTTGACTTGTCTAAACATATTGTTCTTAGACATGTAATATGAACTATTAAACTATCTGTTAACATTTTTTTTTTTTAGATTTAGATTTATTTATTTAACCTGGTAGAGATAAGGCCATCAGGCCTTCTCTGCCCCTCTACCAGGGGATTACAACTATAACATGAACAATAAGATTACAATTAATATTAAATTTACAATGACAATTACAATAAAAATTAAAGTACGACAAGAGTACCTGATTAATGAAAGCTAGACATTTTATCATAGAAGTTAAGAACAAAGAATATTTTTGTATTTACTAAATTACAAATTAAACCTACAATAACAAAATTCTATAGTGATGAAATTACCGGATATTGAGATATTTTGTGGTAGATTAAAAGAACTATTTACAAGAAACCATGTCTGAACGAGTCTCAATTACTGACCAAGTGCCTAGTAAGTTTGCGTTTGAATTGAATTTTATTTCGACAGTCCCTGATGCTAGCAGGTAACGAATTCCAGAGTCTTGGCAGGGCTATTGTGAAAGAGGATGAGTATGAGGAGGTGCGATGGGATGGTATTGTTAGTATTGTTTCATGGCGAGAGCGTGTGTTCAGATTGTGGTGGGAAGAAAGGTAAGTGAAGCGAGACGACAGGTACGAAGGAATAGAAGAGTTCAAGATTTCGAAGAGAAAGAGAAGTGAATGTAAATTTCTTTTCTTATCTAGTTTAAGCCAACCTATTGCTTCCAGGGATGGGGTAATATGATCATATTTACGAACATTGCTTACAAAACGTACACACAAATTATGAGCACGTTGAAGTTTCATTTTGTTGTCGCTGGAAAGGTCAGTCAGTAAAATGTCAGCATAGTCAAAATGGGGAAATACAAGGGTCTGCACAAGGGACTTTTTTAAGCAAGAGGGAAGATGAACATTTATCCTTTTTAGCACATGAATAATAGAATATACTTTTCTGCAGGTTTCTGTGATTTGCATGTCCCAGTTGAGATTATTATCCATGTGAATGCCAAGATTTTTTACCGAAGAACTGAAAGGGATATGCACTGTACTTACTTTAACGGGGGAAATGTCGAGGTGCTTTACAGCGTCGGTTTGCCGTTTGTGTCCTAATATGATTGCTTGTGTCTTTCCAGGATTGATATTAAGATGGAATTTCTTTGTCCATGTCACAATCGAGTCAATGTCTTTGTTCAATTTATCTATAGCGTCATTTATTCGATCTAAGCGGGAAGAGATGTAGCATTGAAGGTCGTCAGCATACAAGTGATAGTTACAATGCCTTACATGAGATGTAATATCACTGACATATATCGTGAACAACAATGGTCCGAGTACCGAACCCTGTGGTATACCTGATGTTATGTTAAACCAGGAAGAGCTTCGATTCCCGGATACAACACATTGTTGTCTTTCCCGTAAGTAGGATTCGAACCAACTCACAGCAGTCTCTGACAAATGCAGATTTCTCAATTTATGGGTGAGCAGGTCGAAATTTACAGAGTTGAAAGCTTTGCTAAGGTCAAGAAGTGTTAGTATTGTTACTTTATTAGAGTCGATTGCTTCACGAATGTCTTCTGTCACTTTAAGTAGAGCAGTGCTTGTGTTGTGTCCAGCTCTGAAACCTGACTGATACTTGTCGAATAGTTTGTGTTCGTTCATGTAGTTAGTAATTTGTCTGTGTACGATTCTTTCCAGTGCTTTTGATATGGCTGGCAGGATACTGATTGGTCTATAGTCGTTCGGGTCGGTGGGAACTTTGACTTTTGGAAGAGGAAGAACGAAAGCTTGCTTCCATATTTTAGGGAAAGTTGAAGTGATTAAGGAACTATTGAATATGTGTGCAATTGTAGGTATTACTATGTCTTGTATTTTCTGTATGAGTAATATGCTAATGTTGTCTGGCCCTTGAGCTTTCGTCTTGATGCGTCGGATGGCTTTCATTACGTCAATAGGAGTGACGTCAGTAAAATAGAATTTGTCTCGAGTTGGGGGAGCTGAGTCAGGCAAAACTGTGTCTTGTTTCGTTGTGTTGTTTAAGGTCGGGTCCTTTACAAAGTGTTCGTTCAATCGGTCAAGTGGGATGGGTATGTCTGCTTGTTCACTAGCCCTTCCAAGTCCAATGACCTTCAGATTTTTCCATAACTCGGAAGGGGTTGTGTTGGGCTCTATAAGTTTGTAGGAGTATTTGAGTTTAGCGTTTCTTATTAGTTGAGTCGTTCTGTTTCTTAGGTGTTTATATAAGTTAAAATATTCGTCGTTTTTATTGCGGGTGTATTTCCTATAAGCTAAGTCGCGTTCGGACATCATGCTACGTATTTCAGTCGTCATCCAAGGGGCTGGGGTCTTTCTGGTACGTTTGGTCTTTGTCTTTACCCAAAACGCATAGCATTTACAACCTTATTAAGTGTAATATTCAAGCTGTAATTTTGAAGTAAATGGGTCATTGAGTGCTCTGCTAGTAAATTATAGAATGCTGCATTAATTCCGCATAAAAGGAGTTATTTCTAAATTATTACTAAAATCTCCATACCTATATAAGTTACTTATTTCTAGTCAGGCGACTCTGAGACATTGACAACTACTGAAAACATTAGAATCCTTAGAACTGCTGAGCGAATGTCAGGTGATGTTGAATGAGATCTCTGCACAGAAGTTGATTTTCTCGCAACTCGAAAATAAAAGACAATAATGTGAGGCTTATTCTGGTGAGGAAATGTTATAATTGCTCTTTTATGTAGACCGAAACATACCATACCGATATTTTGTGGTGGATGAATAGTCAGTGGAATACTATTCAACAAATAGAAAATATATTACTGGAAGTTAACAAAGGGTTCACGAACTGATCAAACACTTGACGTGAAGTCCAGAAATAACCGTCTGCATTTGAACAGAATTCAAATCTGAGAAACAACTGCTACGTTAAGGGCTCGTGCTACATCCACCAAATATTTCGGTTCCTCTTCTGGAAACCTGCTCTTATGAGTCATGTAGAATCCACCATCACTGCCACCTCTCAGTTTCTGAACAAACCACCAGGAATACAACCACGGTGGGCAATCAATTTGGCGTCGTTCAAATACAAGTAATACCTATGCCCTATTTTCAAAACGTAGATGATAATAAAAGAGGAAGTAGAGAGTGTTGATGGACGACAAGGTAAAACTGCGAGAACCTCGAGAAAAGTTCTCACAACTATGGCTTTGTTCACCAAAAAATACAACTGCGTGATCTGAAGCTGAGTTCGTTGTCGTAAGAAAGAGCTCTGCCAGTTGATCTACCAAAGCCTCTGTCTTACTATCATAACGTATCATTTTGTTTTTGACAGATTTATCATTGTGGAAATTTTCAAAATAAAATCTAAAATTATTTCTGAAAAACAAATTGTATCTGCTATAATATTTAAGAAATGTATTTAATAGTACATTATGCAACGAGCCTATAATGGTAGTAATTAAGACGCGAGTATGTTTATGAAACGAGCGCAAGCGAGTTTCATAATTTTCATACGAGCGTCTTAATTACCATTATAGGCAAGTTTCATACGACTTTTTATGCTCGACCATATTTCTAACTTGAAATTATTCATAAGTATTCATGTTATTCTTATCTGACTGGGGAGCGGAACTGACCTTGTGCAATATCTCGTAAATTGTGAAATGTGCGCAGACGCGAAAGTATTGATTTTTTCCGAGAAACAAATGTCATTGACCTTGATATAATCTAGAGAATAACATGAAGATTAGTCTCGATATAACCTGGAAATTGATTCAGAATTGAAAAACGAGATGACAAATTGAATTTATTTGAATATTATTTACAATTAACACTAATTATTATAGTAACAGAACATAACCTTCTGCGGCAGTATTGGATTTCCAGCCTCCGTGACGTTTCGCTAGTTGTCTTTCGATTGCATATCCGAGAATAATCGATACTTGCGCTTTCATATTGCTACAATGGTGTTTTCTGATTGGTGGAACACCTGAACTTTAATGAATAGGTGTACTTTAATAAGGTCCATTACAGGGCTGCTATCAGGTGTATAATTACTACATTTCGGCATGGTCGAGCATAAAATTTTTTTTAAGAACAATTCACATTACGATGTCTAATTCGAGCACACTTTACGAGTCAAAAACTATCTTTTTTAAATTGTTCAATACGCGTCTGCCGTTGTAGTAGTAGTAGTAGTAGTAGTAGTAGTAGTAGTAGTAGTAGTAGTAGTAGTAGTAGTAGATTTATTTCTACTGGCAGAGTTAAGGCCATAAAGCCTTCTCTTCCACTCAACCAGTATTAGAACAATAGCAATATAGCATACGCACTTTCCAATCAAGGGATCCGTGGTTCGATTCTCGTCGTAGATATTAGAAGAGATATATCTTCCCCCCATGGGACTTTTTGTCCCTTGTCATGTGTTGTGCTGTGTTATTTCAGTGGTGATCCTACGCCGTGTTGACCAAGGAGGCTTGCAATGTGTGCATGTCTAGTGTTGGGTCATAGCTATAAAATATGCCTATCCTCCTCTACACCACATTGGTTTGTAATTCTGTAGGAAAGGAGAAGAAAGAAAGAAAGAAAGAAAGAAAGAAAGAAAGAAAGAAAGAAAGGAAGGAAGGAAGAAAAAGAAAGGAAGGAAGAAAGAAAGAAAGGAAGAAAAAGAAAGGAAGGAAGAAAGAAAGAAAAGAAAAAGAGAGAGAGGAAGGAAGAAAGGAAGAAAGAGAAAAAGAGGAAGAAAGAAAGAAAGAAAGAAAGAGAGAGAAAGAAAGGAAGAAAGAAAGAAAGAAAGAAAGAACGAAAGAAAGAAATGAACAAACGAAGAGAAAAGTTCAATATGCAAGGGCCCACTTATGAACTAAAAAGGATCTTTGAAAATGGTGTAATACGCACAATCTGCATGTTAATCGGTTCAAAGACAAACAGGCAAATATTTTGCAACGATCTATAATAATTTTTAAAGTACCAAATCAGATAGATCTGACCCACTTTGAGGCCTAAGCACGATGGAATTCTTCGAGAACACATAAGCAATGCCCGTGACTCTAATTCGCTTTAGATTAACTGAGTAATGGAAAAGCATGTCCAATTTACATTGCAGTGTCTGTTTTGACGACCTGCAAGGATTCCACAGTAGTTTTCTTTTGGTCAGCGGAGCAGCAGAATGTTCAATGCAGCAGCAAATAGAGGGAGGCAGTGCCCTTTGTGCGTGTCCCTCACGCACGAGGTCTCCTTGGTTTGTCTCCGTCGTCCGTGCATATGCAGCACTGACATCTGCACATGTCTCAAGATGCAAAGTGTTCACTCAAGCAAGTCAGGGATGGAGGGACTCCAGTCTCAATCTGTCCGAGTGGATATACAAGGATGAAGCAGTTCCTTGAAATCTATAGAAAGCGTCCAAATTTGTTATATCAAGGGATGAAGTAGAGAATTTGAAAATAAATTTATGTCTTTAATTCTCTTTTTGAGGAAAAGAAATTTGCAATTTGAATTGACTGTAGCTATACTGAGTATCACGTAAGAGTAATTCCTAAAAGACTAAATTGGCCGCCTCTTCAGTGTTGCCAACTAATACTAGATATCACCAAAAGAGGATAAAATCACACAATGCCATGTACTATAATAATAATAATAATAATAATAATAATAATAATAATAATAATATAATAATAATAATAATATAGTATTAACAGTAACGATGTCTTGCTTATCTACCACGTATCATCTTCATGTCGGGGAGGTGTTTTCTAAAAGGTTCAATAATTTGTGAAAGAGAAGGCCCTATATTTTTCTTCTGGACCTCTCATACATTATGTTAGTAGTTAGTAGATTAGTGTATTATGTAATATTAAAATGTATTTTGTTTGACAACATGATATTCATTGCTTTGATTAAACAGTTTACGAATCACGAGACCTAACCTAAAAATGTATTTTGTTTGATCACGTGAAATGTTTAGTATATATTCCGAAAACGAATGCCACTTTGAATTGTATGCTTCAGAATATTTACTCCATTATTGCAATAAGCCAAAACACATAAGAAATTAATTAAAATGTGAAATGGTATTTCTATCGATTACTCAAGGGCATGTATCACACGAAATAAGGTTATATTCATTTACAATTAGCTTACCTGTCTCTAACATTGAAATTGTAATCACAACACAAGTAACACATACAACAACACTATTATGTATTAATATTAATACTGATATTTATTAATTATTAGTATGTTCAAATTTCACTAGCTTCCAGTAATGGGCTCAGAAATCTAGAACAATTTGAATTTTCAGAATTTAAACTATTGACAACTTGGGTCACTACTGCCAACGTAACAGTTATAAAATCACTACTAGTTGTAGAATTTCTCAGTACCGAAATTCGAAACGAAGTTGGCAAAAGAAAATTCAACCTGCAAATTAGAAAATCACCATAATCCACTAGCTTATGTAGTAATGGGGGAAGAATGGTTAGGTTGCACCCTTAGGGTATGAAGTAAGCTGAACCGGACTATATATGATGGAAAATAAAATGAATGTGCTTGAAAATAAGTATTTTCTAATTATGTGTGTAAAAGTTACTATTCAAAAACCAAAACTAAATAATATTAAGGAACAGCTCTACAATCTAGAGTCAATTTATATTTATATAGCTGTTTATTCTAGGTTAACATTTAACATTAAATAACGCATATCTACGAGCCCGTCCTACACACAAAATGTAAGTCACACTAGCGCCTAACATTGTTCAATGCAATCTGCAAAAGGTAAGACAACACAAACTTTTGTGAAAAATAAAGAGTAAATAAAGAACTTTCAGATTATATTATCATTAGGGCTAGGTATCTTATGATGTAGCATATATTTTTTGGTAAGCCTGACTGACTACTCGACACTACAGCCCTATGTGAGCTTTGGCTCCTTCACAATTAGTCCCATTCTCTTCTATTTCCAATCTTTTCTCTCCATCTCCTCATGTTCATAATTTTCAGATCTTCCATCACATTATCCATCAATCGTGTTCTAAGTCTTCCCCTCTTCCTTGTTGAATAACATCTTGCTTTAAACATTTTTAGAGGTATTCTTTTCTCATCCATTCAATTCAATTCAATTCAATTTATTTGGCCATTAGACATACAGTTTTAGGCTTCGTCAGAATACATTGAAAAACATATAAATAACAGAAACAGTAAAATTTAAGTAATACAATGAAAACATGAAATAATTTGAAACTTTTAAATTGAAGAAAACTAACTAAATTGTAATTAAAATTTATTTATTAAAATAAAATGTCATACAAATTTGTGTTGAAAAACTCAGCAACAGAATAAAAGGGATTATTTAATAACCAATTGTAAATTTTTTTTATTGGGTTATTTTACGACGCTGTATCAACATCTAGGTTATTTAGCGTCTGAATGATATGAAGGTGATAATGCCGGTGAAATGAGTCCGGGGTCCAGCACCGAAAGTTACCCAGCATTTGCTCGTATTGGGTTGAGGGAAAACCCCGGAAAAAACCTCAACCAGGTAACTTGCCCCGACCGGGATTCGAACCCGGGCCACCTGGTTTCACAGCCATACGCGCTGACCGTTACTCCACAGGTGTGGATCCCAATTGTAAAATCTAGTTTTGAAACTATTGATTGGTAATTTATAATATTGACTTGGGAGCTTATTATATAATTTCATCCCCATAATTAAAAAGTTTCTATTGCTCTTGTGTAATCTACAATATGGAATATTAATTTGTTCACTATTTCTAATTTCATGATCATGTATATTGGCCACTAATGAGTAATTGTCCATATTTTGTCTAGTGTAAAGTACTAGATCATATATATATATATATATATATATATATACAGATTTATGATTGTTAAAATCCGTGATTGTCTGAAAAGTGGCCGACAATGTTCCAGATAATTTGATTTACATAAAATTCTAATGGCCTTCTTTTGTAAGATCAAGACGCTTCCAATTTTGGTTCCATTTCCCCAGAAAATTAGGGCATATCGAATTATCGACTGAAAGAAAGAAAAGTAGGCACATCTTAAATAATTTTGAGAAATGTAAGTAGTTAATTTCTTTAGCAAATATAAAACTCTTGATAGCTTTGTGAATATGTACTCGATGTGCTTATCCCATTCGTTCCAGGTGACCTAGCCATTGCAGCCTTAGTGATTTTATAAATCTTACTATATCTTCTCATTTAACAATTGGTTGATTCCCTCATTATATTGAATTCTCCATATGCCGTTATCCAAAACAGGCCCATAAATTCTTCTCATTATTTTACATTCAAATTTCCTTAAAGAATCTTGGTCTGATTTTATCAGTGTCCAGGTTTCAGCGACATATGTAACAGTTGGCCTTATTAATGTTTTATATATCTGCATTTTATCTCTCCTGGTTAATATTTTACTTTTTAGCAATTTCAGATTTGCAAAATATGCTTATTTCCTGCTTGAATCCGGTCTTTTATTGTGGCACTCATTTTGATTTCATTATCCATTATATTCCCCAGATATCGGAATTTTGCTACTCCCTTAAATACTGTCTGTTCAATCTGCAAATCACACGGCATTCTTTTTTCTTCTGAGGTTGATACTGTCAATATTTTGTCTTTTCTATATTAACTCTCAGTCCCATTTTTTCTGCTTTCTTCTCTAATTCTTTATATTACAGCCATTATTTTATACTTAGTCCTGGCTACAATGGCTATATCAACAGCATATACACAAATCTGGCTCATCTTATTGAAAACAGTACATCTTTGATCTATATCCTTTATAACATAGTGGAGAGCCAGTATGAATAATGTGGTAGACAATCCATCTCCCTGTTTCACACCTCTATTGAACTGAAAACTATCACTTATTTTATTAAGAGTCTTTACTTTAGCTTTGGTGTTTGTCATAGTCATCCTTATCAGTCTAACTAATTTCTGTGGAATTCCCATTATATGCATAGCTTCATATAATTTTGGTGAGACTGATATGTCCCTTAAATGCTTGTTATGAAAAAAATTAATTGATTTAAAGTACTTTGTTAAGTCATATTTATGCATATTTGACCATTTATATGTGATAGAACATAGTTTAGTAATTTAATGGTCACATTCGAGTTTTGATTTTTTCTAGATAAATCAAAACGTCTAGTGATATTACTGTTGATAAGTTAGTTACGGATTAATACACAAATTATAACAATGATGGAAATGAAGGCAACGAGGAGGAGAAGATAAAAAATAATAGAAGAATAAGATGCTGGATGATGTCCATGATGGCACTGGTGAACACAATGACGAGTATTTTTGTGTTGTGATAGGATGTAGGCAAGGATAATGAGCAGGAATATTAGATGGACATGACGACCAGGAGGAGGAGGAGCAGAATGATATCTTATCTGTAGATGACGTCACAGCGAACTACGTAACAGTCTTCTTCAGTATAACGAAGCTTTATTATTAACAAGTTGTACTAAAACTCTTAAACTATAAAAGCTAACTACCATCATAGTAAGTGTGTTTCCACTCAGTGCATGCGGTATAAATGCTCACCTCTTGTAGGTGAACAGCAGTGACAGTAGTTTCGCCATAATTTTGAATGTTTTGATTACCCTTTATCTAAGTACGCCGATTCTTACATTAAAATGTTCACACAGTTACATTCTGTCTAGCAGTCATAATGCTACGAATGTCAAACCTAATATTAGCAGCTATAGGCCGATAGTTTTTGTGATGTCATTAAACATGTTCCCGGACATTTTCCCGAATCCGAATTCCGAACATCCATTTTCCCGAATACAAAATTCCCAAATCCACATTCTCGACAGACATTTTTCCGATTTATTTGATATCCATTTTCCTGAAATTCCATTTTCCTGAATACAAAATTTCCGAATCTACATTCCAGATTTCTTTGATTTCCATTTTCTCGATAATACAGTAGTGTATATTACCACACAATTGTATTTAATATAATTAATTACAGTTTCTTTTTACAAAGTGAAATAATGTTCAAGTATCCTCAGGTAATCGAGGTGTCTCTTATCAGCTGCATAGGTGTGATAACCTTGCACGACAATTTCTATTCGTGTTTGAACTTGTAGCAACTTTATCTGCGGCTGGCCCTTTCAGTACTTACAGGTTATTAGACGGTCCAGGAGTAATCGCCCACGCAGAACATTCTTCGGAACGTACTTTTGCACAATCCCAGTATATTTTTCCTCCAGCCGCACTCTTGCTCTTTAAATACACGTTATCTTCCAGCAAAAGCTTCCTCACGCCGAAGTTATATTATTGTAGCTTCATCTGCCATGTTTCTCATAACATAAATTTAATTAATCTGCCTAAATGTAGTTTTTGTATTTTTTTTTTGTTTCCTAGCAACATGTAGTGATTGTCAGTTCATGTCTTTTACTGTAGTTTTCGTATTATTATTATTATTATTATTATTATTATTATTATTATTATTATTATTATTATTATTGGTATCATTATTACCATCATTTTTATTATTATTATTATTATTATTATTATTATTATTATTATTATTTTGTTTCCTGGCAACATGTACTGATTGTCAGTTCATGTCTTTTATTGTAGTTTTTGTAATTTTTTTGTTTCCTGGCAACTTGTGATTGTCAGTTCATGTCTTTTATTGTAGTTTTGTACTTTTTTGTTTCCTGGCAACATATAGTGATTGTCAGTTCATATCTTTTACTGTAGTTTTTGTAATTTTTTTTTGGTTTCCTGGCAACATGTGATTGTCAGTTCATGTCTTTTACTGTAGTTTTTGTAATTTTTTTGTTTCCTGGCAACATGTGATTGTGTGTCAGTTCATGTTTTTTTCTGTAGTTTTTGTAATTATTTGTTTCCTGACATGTAGTGATTGTCAGTTCATGTCTTTTACTATAGTTTTTTGTAATTTTTTTGTTTCCTGGCAACATGTAATGATTGTCAATTCATGTCTTTTACTGTAGTTTTGTTTATTAATTTTTTCTTTTGTTTCCTGGCAACATGTAGTGATTGTCAGTTCATATCTTTTACTGTTCGGGAATTTGTCGCATAATATATTCGGAAAACAGAATAGTACATGGAATTCGGGACAGTGGCTTCGGGAAAGTAGCATTCGGGAGAAGGTAGCTTCGGGAAAACGTCCATTTGGGAATGCGGATTCGGGAAAATGGGTGGGAACGCATTAAACAACGTCAATAAACCAACATCAAGAATTAGATGAATATCAGTGGTTGACTCCTTTATTTCTTCGTTTTATTGCGTGGAAATGAATCTGTTATATTTTCATAGGGTCTTCGAATGTAAAGCGGACGTCAATCCGCTTCAGTCTCTTAGTACAGCAATTGGGAAGCTTTTGAGCGAAGAGTTTAATCGCAGTTTAGGATCTCTACATCTATAATGGCCTGCGACTCGTTTTGTGTGAGACCGGCCTGATTTTATTCTCTGTTTAAAATGTTGATGACTAATCTCGAGGCTTCCGGCTACACAGTGTGTGCCAAAATTCGCGTATTGGAGTCGTAGGTTCATATTTCATACCAAAGAAAACGGAGGTTGAAATATAACATGAATACCGTATTTGTTCAAATATAAGATCTCTTATCCACCTTTCATTACTGAGAAAATCAGGAGGGTTTCATAATGCGATGATGAATCAACAATAGTACAAGAAGCAAGACATTTAACTAGGCTACCTGTAATACAGCTCAAGAATTCTTATGACAGATAAATTATATGGGTATTTTGTTATAGATACATTTATGAAGTGCTAGGCCATTCACAATCCTGCACGATTATTTCATTGTATAAAAAAAATGCTCCAACGAAGATTCATAGAAAATAGCCTATATTACTGGAAGTTAACAAACGGTTCACGAACTGATCAAACACTTGACGTGAAGTCCAGAAATAATCGTCTGCATTTGAAAAGAATTTAAATCTGGGGAACAACTGCTACGTTAAGAGCTCGTGCTACATCCACTAAACATTTCGGTTCCTCTTCTGCAAATCTGCTCTTACGAGTAGTGCAGAATCCACCATCACTGCCACCTCTCAGTTTCTGAACAAACCACGAGGAACACAACCACGGTGGGCAATCAGTTTGGCGTCGTGCAAATACAAGCGATGCCCATGCCCTGTTTTCGAAACGGAGATGGTAATAAAAGAGGAAGTAGAGTGTGTTGATGGACGACAAGGTAAAACTGCGGGAACCTCGAGAAAAGCTCACAACTTTGGCTTTGTTCACCAAAAAATATAACTGCATGATCTGAACTTAAGTTTGTTGTCGTCGTAAGACAGCTCTCTGCCAGTTGAGCTACAAAAGCTTCTGTCTTACTATCATAATGTAGCACAGTTTTGAAATTCACTGCTTTACATAAATGTCAGCGCAGTAAAAAAATAACACAAAATAAAGAAATACTTCCTTGAACAATATATAAAAAATAATTTTTCCCTTGCAGAAAGATCTTTAAAAATGCATATTTACGGATGTAGTAGGATTAAATGTTCTTACTTCTCTCCTAAGTTTATCATCACGAACATCATCATCCAGAAGGGCTTCATGATCCATTCCTATTTATCTATACTGACTAATATCGTATATTTTGTAATGGAGCTCTAAAGGAACTTTCTAACAGTGGTAATATTTTTTTTCAAACACTCAGAACTGTATTCAATTTCCTACCTCCGAAAACAACTTTCCCACTGTGGATTCAGTTGAGAATCTGAGCGTCGTTTAATATCACACGTGCTAGCCATACTATAACTGTCTGACGAACTTTCTGTTTTTATACTCGTATAACTTTGATTGATTACGTATGTTAGTTCGATTTTAAGTGCTTAAATCGATATTTGTTCATCGTTGACTTCAGCGAAACAAAGTCAAAAGCTCCTAGAAATTAAGCAGTCTTCAGTAGGGCGCACACGAGTTTTTCTACTTAATTCACGCGGTGGAATTGAGAACGACTGTCTTTCTCTGCTCTACAAGGACTGTCGCATTGCTTTCACAACCTCTTAATCCAGAAACGGGTATATTCCAAGTCAGTTTCAATTAAGAAATGCCAAGCTTCAACTCTTCTGAAGTTTCATGTAACCGCAAAAATCGTAGGATTCTTTTGGCGTCGTGGTCCAGCCGAGTTAGTGGTAGCTATTAGTATTAAATTTAATTACATTTTCATTTGCAGAGGCTGTTCATTGTCGAATGTAAGCATGGACGAGGAATGGAAGAAAAACCGGGAACGGAGTCCTTTTTAAGTGCCGTGAATCTACGACACGGACCTCCCAGCTTTACTTCCGTCTTTGAATAAGCCATGTTAAGAATTTTATTACCCCCTTTAAATTACATCACCCTCGGCTTTTTTTTAACTCCCAAAACTCATATTAAAAGAGTAGTGTGGTTTCTTCTACGCTATGAGAATGACTGTTTATGCCAGCCAGACATAACACATACAACAAAATAGGCGACAGTTTATTTCTTGGAGATACGATCATCATGATGAAGCCTAAAGTTCTTCTTTACAAAAGCTCAGAGATAATAGTTCCTAGCACACTATTATAAACAAGAAGTTCTTCTTGAGAAGATTACTGATGTCACATATAGCGTATTTCAGGATGAGTAGTAAATATTTTAGGAGATGGGAGTACAGACTTTTCCGAATAAAAAAATAATATAAACATGTATCCAATTTTCAATTGGTTTGAAGACACTGCTATATGAATGTTACTCATAAAAAGCTTTACAAAGCTATACTGCTTTCCATTATGTCTGACAGACGACGTAAACATTGCCGGCAGAGGAACGGAGATAGATAATCAACCAAATACAGCACTATATGATGGCAGCTGTGGTCGTGCCATAGAATCAGTCTCATTCCGAGGTTTATTGTATGGATTCGTAACAAGCTGTTTTTACGGTGATGAGTTGTTAGCCCTTCGCCCAACCCCCAAGCTGGAGGACCAACCCTTATCGGCTGTCCACAACTGCTTATTCAATATATTCGCAGCTACTCTCCATATCTGGAGGCCGTCTCCTCTATCCGCAACCTGAGGACGCGCTATGCCGTGGTGATAGGGACCCACAGTATATGGATATGATGCAGCACTATTCATAATGCGAGAGATACATTTGTCTCTTGCGTTTACTTTCTTTATATACTTCGCTTTTCATCCATCCCTAGGGAAAATAATCTAAAGGTAAAATCTGGATACCTTGGTGGCCAATAAACGTGACTACCACGGCCTATCCATCGTTAGGGGTAGGTTAGATTTAGATAATGTGTCACCTAATAGCTACAATGTACAGAAACTGCATCACACTGGAAGATCATGCTCACCTTTGTAAAGAAAGGAACTTATATAACAAGAGTAAAAGCTCGTTTTGCAGAAAGTCTACATACATGCGCTCTGTAATATGATTCGATAACACATCAGGGCCAATGAACTGACTGAGAATTTTTAAAGCTTCCAATCAACTGATTGAGAATTTTTAAGACTTCGAATCAATAAGTCATTTGTCTTTCTTTCAGAAATTTCTTAAGGTGTTTTATGGGTAACATAAAAAACTCTCCTTGAAAATTGGTCACATGTTTATAGGAACATTTTTACTTAGAATAGTCCATACTACAACCCTCCAAATATTTTTTATTTCTCCTTAAACACCCGGTATAGTAGACACACATAGACACTACTTTTATTCTTAGAGGAATAATTATTTGTTCCAAATTTTTGACTCAATGTCGAGTGTTGAATATGATCTTGTTATGTTAGAGCTCGAATATTCAGACACACTGTATAGTGATAACCTGATGAGCGAACTGCAAGTAAAAATATTCAAAATTAGGGTCGTAATAAACACAAGAGTTTATATACACGGTTAATGTATCTCAACCAAAGGGGGTCATAATATTGCAGCCATCCGCCAAACGATGACAAGAGAGTGAAAGCTCGGTAGTTAGGTTGAAAACTTTTACAGCTCCCGTCGATAAGATATAAGCATAAAATAAAAGCATTCTCACATATTATAAGTTCGCTTGGTTAATAGGGGATTTATTATATTGGTACTTCGAAAAAGTTGACCTGCAAATGGCTCTACTTCTCAAAACGACTAGAAGGTTTACGATTCATTAAAAACCAACTTTTCATTACGATAATTACTCGTCATTAAAAAATGCTAGTGTTCTCACATGCTGTATATTTGATGACACGCTCCAAGTAGACTGAACGCGTAATTGCCGATCTAGTCTTCGAGCTAACTGCCCGCCACAGATCCGCCGGTGAAGGCACGCTATTTCGAATTCAGTATACGCAGTGTTTTACGAGCCTTACTGTTGGGGTATGGCCCTCAAAGAGTTGCTTCTTGTATTATCGCTCCTGCTTCATTAAAACTTTAAACAAGTTTTATTTCGCCTTGTGGGCAGTGAAAACTTTTAAAATACTACAAAAGAAGTGCATTAATTTTGCACCAAACTTCAAGCTACGCTAATATTTGCTTGCGTTAGCATCTTAAAACATAAAACCTTTCCAGTAAAGAATCGGTTTTTATGACAATGACACTTTCCCATCACACATTTTACGCGTTTCATATTGTCAATATATTTCTGTTTATAGCTTTTCTTGAAATATCATCTGCAAATACAAAAACAAATGACTAAAATTTGTTTGAAGAAACGTTTTGATTATCCAACTAAATTAATTTATTCTGAATTTAATGTATTTAATATTGAACAAATTTATTAATATACTCTGTTAAAATTTATCATAAAAATCGTAATAAGTTTATATTATAGCCACATAATCATGACACAAGACGAAATAATAATTCAACATTAGCAGAACATAAAAGTTTCACATCTGCTGGTCTAAAACATAGCATTAATTTTGGCCCTCGGTTGTATAATTCTTTAGCTAAATTACACCCAAAATTTCTAACATGCAACTCACTAACATATAACAAGAAAATTAGAAACATATTAATGTCTTCAATTTGATTAAATAAATTTATGTGTATGAATTAATCAGCCTATATTATATTTGTATTCCATAATTTTGGAATAAGTATTTTTTCATAAATTGTTCTACTTTATTCACGTACGATATTATTCTTCTCTATGTTAATATTATATTATATAATTTCATTGCAGCTGTAATTTTAATATTATTTCCTATTTGATTTTATTTTGTATATTCTCTTATAGCCCTATTAATAATATATCTGAACTGCGACCGAACACGAGCGCTGCACATTCGGTTCTCCAATTTTGTTAATATTATTGTACCTTCTTTTTCATATTGATTGTATTATTTTATTTCTATTTCTATTGTTGTAATTATATTCTGTATTCAGTATATTTAAATTTAAATAATGATAAATATAATCAAGTACCGTACCTAAAAAAAAAAAGACCTAGTAACAATTTCTTCGGATTTCCGCATATGCATTTCATTTGCTCCTATGTTCTGCATATCTCTGCTAATATTTCTTCCTCTGACGCGTCAGCATATAAACTGAAATATTCCATTTCGTTTCATCTGGCAACATCCGATGTTCATCAGATTGAAATATTTTCGGATAAAATATAATGATATATTATACTGCTAGTTGCAGAATTGCAGCTTTATACACGAGTGGATCAGATTCGAACATGTCCGTAAGGAGTGTTCCGAGACTAGCGAGTTCAATAAGCTACTTTTGCAATTAGTCATATAGGGTAAAGGTTGCTATAATTTCGATACGAGTAATATTATCATAGTTCATTTTGAGAATTTATTACAATTTTACTGAGCGAAAGAAGGACCAGTTTTATGCAGAAACTTGTCAACGAACATCCCCTTAATAAGTTGACCCAAAAAACTGCTCTTCTTCTTGTTCATTAAAATTGTAATAAATTCTCAAAAAGAACTATCACAATATTACCAACCTTTACCCTACTATATTTTATCTATGTGTCGTGTATTTAGTTAATAGAAGAAAATAAATTCATAATAATGGCGTTAAAATTTAGTTTCTATTATACTCGTATAATCCACGGTACCATGTTAGCGTTTCTTAGTAACCATATTATCCTCCCGAGTCTTTAGAGTACAGTATACTATATACTACACAGTGTACTTCATATATGATTATGATATAAGATGTATGTGCAGAGATCCGAAATCTAGTGGCTGTAATACGAGTATAACCTGCATTTTTTTTATGTAGCCTGTCAAATCTGGACTCTCCACTTTTTTTTTTTTTTTACCGGCCAAGGGACGTTTACCGACATTATTTTTATTTTCCTGTTTTCTTTCACTTGTTTCCTTTTACTTACATTAATACAAACATAACACCCATGTCCGAGGCGGGACTCGAACCCACAACCCTTTGGACCAAACGGTAGATACAGTCCGTGCCTCTAGTGGTTGTGCCACCCAGGCCGGCAGCATCGTGCCCAAACTGCAACCTGCAGAACTTTTTAAGAATTCTTCCTCATTTCAGTTACTTTTTGAAATGTGGAAATTATATTGAACTTAAAAAATAAAATAACATATATCTCAAGACTCAGGAGGATATAGCAACGTAAAGTCAACAAGTACTGTTGTTGTTGTTGTTGTTGTTCTTGTTGTTTTCGTCGTCGTCGTCATTTGACTCGCTCCCCAACTATATATATACAGAATGTTTAAAAAATACGGGGCATAATTTCAGGTATGTATTTCCCACATGTACACAATCAAAATAGTTCATTACAACATGTGTTCGGAAATACTTCATTTCCGAGTTACGGCCTTCACAACATTGAGATTCACCGGAACGTTTTTCTTTCCGCAGGTCGTTGTCATTACAGAAGATGTTCAAAATGTCCACCTCCTGTTTGAATACAGACCTCACATCGATGTCTCATTGACCTGCGAACACGATCCCAAACTCCAGGAGTATTGCGTATGTCCTCAGAACATGCCACAATTCGATTCCGAAGGGATTCCAAATCAGGCACCGGAGACGAATAAACCAATGATTTTAAATGGCCCCACAAGTAGAAATCGAGAGGGTTCAGATCAGGTGAGCGTGGAGGCCAAGCAATTGGGCCACCTCTACCTATCCATCGATCAGGAAACCTTCGATCCAAGTACCGGCGAGCCATACGACTGAAGTGTGCAGGAGCGCCATCATGCAAGAAGTGAATGTGTTGACGATTGATCAGTGGAGTGTCTTCTAAAACATGAGGTATGGTGTTTTCCAGGAAGTTTATGTACGCCAGCCCCGTAAGTCTGTTCACAAGTACATGGGGTCCAACTAATCGATCACCAATGATACCGACCCACATGTTGAGGGAGAACCGCACCTGGCGATGAGATGGAACAGTTGCACGTGGGTTTTCATACGCCCATACATGCTGATTGTGGAAATTTGTTATGCCATCTCGTGTGAACTGTGCTTCATCTGTAAATAATACTAAGGCAGGAAAGTTCGGATTTACACCACACTGCTGCAAGAACCACTGACAGAACCTAACTCGTGCAGGGTAATCTGCTGGTGACAGGGCCTGTACACGTTGCAAATGATAAGGATACAATTGATACTCTTTCAACAGTCTCCAGACAGTCGTATTAGGAACATTGACTTGCAACGCTACCCTTCTTGTGCTGATAGTAGTCATGTTCACACCATCCAGAATCTCCTCCTGTACTTCTGGAGTTGTAGATCTTGGTCGTCCCCTTCCCAAACCAGGAGAGTTAAATTTTCCATACTCGCACAGACGTACAAATGTCTTCCGATCTGGACATTGTCGCTGTGGGTACCTCTCCTGGTACAAACGACGAGCCAGCGCAGCATTGCCGTCCGCCTTGCCGTACATGAAGTGTATCTCTGCCAGCTCTTGATTTGAATACATGTCGCACAGTCTAACGCCTACACAACACTGAATGTAACCTTCGCCTCGGAATGAACTGTCAGAGTGCCCTCTTAAGTCTCCTTTGACGGCAACGACCTGCGGAAAGAAAAACGTTCCGATGAATTTCAATGTTGTGAAGGCCATAACTCGGAAATAAAGCATTTCCGGACACATATGGTTATGAACTATTTTGATTGTCTACATGTGGGAAATACATACCTGAAATTATGCCCCGTATTTTTTAAACATCCTGTATATATACACTATATATATATATATATATATATATATATATATATATATATATATATATATATACAGGGACATCAGTTTATTTTTACTAACATTTCTAATATTAACCTGGCTATACCTTTGGATCAACGATTAAGAACCGGAAACCCCCTTCCACGACTGAAGTTTGATGATACTAGCGTAGTATACAAACAAATCACGTTACTAGGTATAGGAGGGAAGAAAAGTAGATCGTCCATTTACGTAAACTAGAAAATATCGCGATTTTGAGTTTGATAATTTTCATTAGGATTTTGTTTAATCAAAATACAGTACAGTATTAACAATGAGTGTTTTTACTCAAGAACTGAGCTTTCCATGAGGACGTATTCATTATGCAGTGTATATTATACTGTCTACAGCACATTAGCGTACACTATAGAGCAGCCGTCTCCAAAAGCCTACTCGCGAGTAAGCCCCTGAATGGAACCGAAGCCAGTACGTAATGAGCGCGTTCCGCCTCACCCATCCCCACCTGTACTGTACTCAGTGTTTATGAGCAAACGAAGAGCAGTGGCGGACTGCCATTATCATTGTGTAGCTCGAAGTGTTCCACCGTTTCACATGTCTTCTACTCATGGACGCAGTACATTCAGGATGAATAGGAAGAGAAATTTTTTTTTGTGTTAGTGGGGAGAATGTGAAATGCTTAATTTGTTCGAAAATTATTAATGGTGTGTTAAAATTCAACATTCGACGACAATACTCGACTCTTCACAAAGAATATCATACAATTACAGGCATGTTGGACATGTGAATATAATTTATTTTGGGGCTATCTGCATAATTGTTGGTTATACATAATAATCAGTATATTACAATACGTTTACACTCAGTTCCGCTTGACAAACATATAGTTTTTCTTTTAATTTTAGGTGAAATGCGTAGGCCTACAAATATTTTGATATATATAAAACAAGAAAATACAAACACACATCACACACGTGACCTCAGTCAAAAAAAAAAAAGAAAAAAAAAAGCTTCTTGCTAGCTATGTTCTAACTTGGAATATTGGAAAATCAATGAAGCCCTTTACAGAAGCATCATTTTTAAAATCATGCATACAGGACGTTCCTAAAATACTGTGTCCAGAACAAAGTCAAAGTTTAAGAAAATTAAAATGTTTCCAATTACAGTTTAGAGAAGGAATTTCAAGATTGTAAATGTAATTGAATCTGAAGTCGAAACCACAATTAACCAGTTTGTAGCTTACTCACTTGCATTGGACGAAAGCACAGATAGAAATGACAAAGCTCACCTAGCCATTTTCATCCGAGGAGTTAATGAACATTTTACTGTGTCTGAATGTCTTCTAGATGTAATTACAAAATATAATTGGAGAAGATCTTTTCCAGATACTAAAGGCACCATAGAACAGAAGAGGTTGAATTTGCAATGACTTGTGTCAATAGCAACTGACGGCGCTCCAGCTTCACAGTATGTCAAAATAATATACAAACGTATGATATTTCTTATTCTTTTGTTATTATTTGTAAACATAAGCAGACCGTTGCCGCGATCCCCCATTGATCGCTCCCATCTGTTGAGGTACGAGTCTCCCCCCCTTCTCTAGCCTTACAGCACACAGTGTTCGGCGGGAAGCATCGAGAGCACGAATGACGATACGCTTTTTGGAGACCTCTGCTATAGAGAATGAAGTTAAATTGAAAAATAATCATAATATGGATATTTAAACACATTTTTGAAAGTGGTGGCCGTTTATTTCGATACAGGCTTCAGTTCTAATGTGCATATTATCTCACTATAGACTATTGTACGTAATTCCAATTACCAGGTTCGTACTTCGTTTCAGTAACTCATGTTGAAATAATTCTGTACCTACTCTATAAAAGAGACGTTACGTACTGTAAATTCAATCTTCATTTTGCCCGATCCGAAAAGATAAAATTACTGTCCGTCCAAGTGGTTACGTCGCAGCGTCGTAGAAAGGGAGGAAATCACGTGACAATTAATTACTTAACGAGGCTCTTTTATTTAAGTTATTTTAAACAATTGTATGGGTATAATATTACGTAGACGTCCAATTCCTAACAGAAATTAATGTTCTCAGAAAAGAGCTAAGACAGTCCAGCCAATAGCATTTACAGAGAGGCGAATAGAAGCAGGTGGGGGAAACCGGGATGCGACGTAGGCAAATGGAAAATGATGCAATATTGAAAGCTCTTTCGTCACTGGAAAACGCGAACATATTTTTGGAACGTACTGTTTACTATGACAGTAAGGCTACTATGACTGTATATTATGCGGTCTTGGATCTGTGTGGAGGGCGATTGAACTTCATTAGTAGAAGGGGTGGGAGTGAAGTTCATTCAAAAACTCAGGTACAATAAAAATTGAAGTAAAAAGAAAATGATGTCCCTGTTTATATATGTATTTGTTCACACTGCAAATGAGTAAATACGCGGTGGCAGTGATAACTAATCCACTCAATAATGATAATTAATAAAATAAGTACAATTGAGGACCGTTTTTGCTAAACTTGCTAACTGAAAAAGCTAAATTTTACAGGAGAGACAAAACACTATAGTAAGCAAGTTTTGCTGTATGTCTCACTTATAGCAGAAAGTAAGTTTTGAAAGAACGATCACACTTTGACACACTACAATGAAGAGAAATAATCCAATTTTACTAACAGGCTTTGAACATTATGTAGAGGCCTGCCTTATGTTAACGAATCCATCAAAATCCCAATTTTGCAAATTTTGCAGTTAGCAAGTTTTGCAAAAACGGTCCTCAATTAATATTAAATTAATAATAATAATAATAATAATAATAATAATAATAATAATAATAATAATAATTAATAACAATACTTACTTACTGGCTTTTAAGGAACCCGGAGGTTCATTGTCGCCCTCACATAAGCCCGCCATTGGTCCCTATCCTGAGCAAGATTAATCCAGTCTCTACCATCATATCCCACCTCCCTCAAATCCATTTTAATATTATCTTCCTACCTCCCCAAAGGTCTTTTTCACTCCGGCCTCCCAACTAACACTCTATACGGATTTCTGGATTCGCCCATACGTGCTACATGTCCTGCCCATCTCAAACGTCTGGATTTTATGTTCCTAATTATGTCAGGTGAAGAATACAATGTGTGCAGCTCTGCGTTGTGTTACTTTCTCCATTCTCCTGTAACTTCATCCCGCTTAGCCCCATATATTTTCCTAAGAACCTTATTCTCAAACACCCTTAATCTCTATTTTCTCTCAAAGTGAGAGTCCAAGTTTCACAACCATACAGAACAACTGGTAATATAACTGTTTTATAAATTCTAACTTTCTGATTTTTTGATAGAAGACTAGATGACAAAAGCTTCTCAACCGAATAATATAACACGCATTTTCCATATTTATTCTGCGTTTAATTTCCTCCCGAGTGTCAATTATATTTGTTACTGTTGCTCCAAGATATTTGAATTTTTCCACCTTTTCGAAAGATACATCTCCAATTTTTATAGTACCATTTAGTACAATATTCTGGTCACGAGACATAATCATATACTTAGTCTTTTCGGGATTTACTTCCAACCCTATCGCTTTACTTGCTTCAACTAGAATTTCCGCGTTTTCCCTAATCGTTTGTGGATTTTCCCCTAGCATATTCACGTCATCCGCATAGACAAGAAGCTGATGTAACCCATTCAACCCCAAACCCTCTCTATTATCCTGAACTTTCCTAATGGCATATTCTAGAGCGAAGTTAAAAAGTAAAGGTGATAGTGCATCTCCCTGCTTTAGCCCGCAGTGAATTGGAAAAGCATCAGATAGAAATAATAATAATAATAATAATAATAATAATAATAATAATAATAATAATAGTAATAATAATAATAGTAATAACAATAATAATAATAGTAATAAATAATAACAATAGTATAATAAAATTAACAAGGAGCATCCTAAAGTAAATGAAGCACGATCACTTTAAATAACATTTAAAGTAAATCTTATTTGTACCTTAACACTAAGTTCGAACTAAAACCCACGAGTATATGTTCATATACGCACAGGTAAACTCATTTCGCTGTCAACTCACTCAATGCACAGGTACTACGACACATTTCACAGATACTATCCTGATTTCACTAACATTTCAAAAACATTTCACTGTTCAAATACTTTGCTCAACCACTATAAACTATAAAACTTCACTGACACAAACACACTTCACTGCCAAACACTTCTTCACTGATACAACACTTCAAATAACAAAATATCAATTACACCCTTTAAATAGTGAGCATAATATACTATCGTCTAATACTAAAGTCCTTAAGCCTATTTTTAAATACAGTTTTGGTTACTGGTAAAGCCTTTAGTAAGTCTCCAGTAAAGCATTTCAGTCCCTGATAGTACGATTGAGAAAAGGAAACTTTCCAATGTCGAACATGTTGCCATATAAAAATATGTAACAATGTTTTTTTTTTATTATTTTATACGAAAATAAAGTGGTATTTTGAAATAGAAGAGTGTCTAAGAATGGCCTACTTATGCAAAAAAAAAGTCTGTCCAATTGTAAACACTCTTAAGTCGCAAATCTGACTCAGTTTTTTGTTCGTCAAGAAGACTAAAGCATAAAACGCATGCATAGAGTGTACTCACACAAGGATAGACTACTGATGCAAGTGACATTAGATGTTGTAATAAAATTAGGGAAACATAGGGTTACATTGATCACACATGTAGCCAATATTTTAACAGAATCGTTCCAGGAAAC
Organism: Periplaneta americana; assembly: GCF_040183065.1. NCBI lineage: Eukaryota > Metazoa > Arthropoda > Insecta > Blattodea > Blattidae > Periplaneta > Periplaneta americana. Next base: position 78,074,789 of record NC_091123.1, on the reverse strand, counting down.
AATATTTTAAGCTCGAATCAGAAGTTAAGGTATGTGTACACCTTTACATACAAAAACTTTGTTTTGTATAATTATGCTCTGTAAAATTTTTATACAATTGAGAATTGTACCAGAAAGAGAATGAAGTGAACAGATCCCTTGAAATTATGTCTAAATTGTTTTTAAAATTATTTTGTTTATAATTTTGACATGCAACTTGAAACATGATAGCTCATGTAGTTTTTAAGGTAGAGCCACAGTTTCCTCACTGTTTTATAGCTAAAACTAATCTTTAGTGTCTGACATAAAGCTATTTTTTTATTTACATTAATTAAATATTACCATATATATGTAACTTACAATAATATGTTATGCTGCATAAATCATGTAAAAAATCCATAGATAATTATTAATTATATTAATGTTATTTTACTCATTGTCAGGCACTGGGGGACATTTCAAGCTTCAAAATGACACCAATATCTTCTTGGTATCACCATATTTGACTGAGATATCATGTTTGAAAGAATTAAATATTCTAAAATTACTATTTACAGGAAATGAGCCACAAACTTTCAGAGCCTAGAAGACTCCGTCATCATATGTCACCCCTTAAGCAGCTTTATATCGGTCCAGTTTCAGCTTCTTTCTGCCTCTCAAATACCTCCGCCTTGTTTTAACTTCAGCTGATGAATGTTTTTTTTTTTTTTTGGCATTTTTGGTCCCTATTCCCATTGATGCAACAAATCCTGCGATGGTGTTTGTCCCAGGGTTTATGCCCATCCTCCTCAGAACTGTAATTTCTACTTTTGGACTCTTACCACTGCCACCGGGTATATACCCATTTGCAGTGTGAATAAATACATACATACATATTAAAATGACGTACAACATCATTGACACAAAATTACAGTTTCATGACTAACAGTAAAAGATTATAAATTACTTCATTATGTAAAAAAGTTTTTTCAATCTAATAATCATGCCCAGATATCTATGCATCTATTTCGGTACTGGAAAGAAGTTTATTTTACAAGCAATGCTGGACGAGGGGATTGACTGCTACGAAGATCACTCCAAAAGTAATGCACTCCAAAAGTAAGTGACCGTGGCTGATGACGCAGCATTTTGGAAAATGGGACTTATCTGAAAAACAATAAGGCATAAATCGAAAATTATTATATCAAATTAAAGGGGAGAAAATTCTCTATTAAAATAGTTATATTTTGAAAATTCTCATTTTTCATCATTTTTTGCGTTTTGTGGGTGTACATATACCTTAATTCTTATATCCTTTGACGGAAAAACCATTTTCTGGGAAAACTTCGGAAAAACCTCAACCAGGTAACTTGTCCAAACCACAATTTGGACCCGGGCCCTTTCGTCTCTCGGTCAGACATGCTAACCGTTACTCCACAGCAGTTCACTTGTTCTTTTCTATTTTCAACGATATCGGACAAAGATCATCATCATTTCTTTCTAGAAAGTCATTGAGAGTGGGAAACGAATCGAATTATCGATTGACAATTCAGCGGATCCACAAGATCAATTTCTTTTTTGTTCCTTCAATCTTATTCTTAACGGTGAACACTTAAAGTCGGATCCAGAAGACTAGAGTTTATGTGATTTTTAAAACTATAAACGTAAGATAGGTAAACAAGGCATTTAAGCAAATAAAGGTCTGTTTCTGTTAAACTCTCTTTCGAAAAAGCGTCAGATAAACAAGAAATATTCCAAAAAGCTAAGAAAATCAGAGAACTTGACAGAGTTGAGATTAATTAAAATACTCCTTGAAAACATATCATGGATCTGCGGATCTGTTTTGAATCACTCGTGGACCCTAAACGCTCCGCGGATCACAGGCTGGAAACCGTTGCACTATACAAACGTATACACACGAGGCATGTGATGCCATGTCTGTGGTTCCGGGCTGAGGCAGGATGGCCCACCTGCCAGTCGATGATACAGGAAGGACTTGGGGCTTATCAGCCGTCTTAGGAAGTTCGTACCAAAACATTGCTTTCAGATTGAATACAGCAGACATATAGATCTATTGCACTAGGATACTATACTCTGATCACATAAACAACTCACAGTATATCAGCTACTATGCGTGGAAGACTTGAGTCACTACCAAAGCTCGGAACTTGGGGACTTGTGTCTTTGAACGTGGCTAAGCGACCGGACTTCAATGTCAACAAACTCCCGCTTCCAGCACAGAGGTACTGTCAGGTCTGCTATAAAGGTGGTTCCTGGCCGGAACAACGTATTGATAATATTATTGCAGCTTGAAACACGTAATTTTAAAGAATATATATATAAACATGCAAAATATATCAAATTTACAGTTCTGCTCTGTACATTTTATTACAGTGTATGACTACATGGATTCGAAGATTTTCGAACCCATAACTTCTTCGTCTGTTAGTTAAACATGATTTGAAACGAAAGAAACTTATTTTCACGTCACGTGAAGTGACGGTAGCAAACTTAAAATACTGAATGTTTTCACTGTCACTGTTTCCTGTTCGATTTTCAGCAGTTGCTACCTGATCTCGTATCCGAGAAAGATAAGTATCCTAAATTTTTCTCGAAAATAGTTTTCAATTTCTATGTCACTACTAGGGAAGGTTCCACTACGACTTGTCCATGGCTATGGACAAATTTTCCACCGATTTAAGAGACTGCAATGTCTTTGAATGAATGCCCGTTTCCAGTCTCTAGTTTATGTGTGGCACAACTTACAAAATATAAACTCTTCATTCGAAGAAAATAATGTATCTCCTCAGAATTCCTCCACGAAATTCTGTACCTAAAATTTAAGAAATATAGTTTCAAACTTCTATAATACCCATTCGAATAACACGTATTTTCTCAGTCCTCTAACAGACCGTTTACCTGTAATTCTCTGAATGTCATTTGCTTCGACATGACACAGTTTCTTCGTTCGTCTTCTTGCCATTCGATGTGACGACTTTCTTAGTACATACGACTATCCCTGAGCACTTGCAGGGTGAGCTTTGTATACGTTGTACCTGTAACCTTACTCATGCGCACGACACACAAGTCCCCAAGTTCCGAGCTTTGGTCACTACATTATAATAATATGCACTATACAGAATAAGTTTAATTACGTACTAACGTTCACAGTGCAGTTGTGCAGTTTAATGAACGGTTTTCAACGTGCCAAAAGTTAAATCCTCCAATCAAAAGAAGTTGAATGCAATGTTTCAAGAATTTGCTGTTAATCATAGTAACAAATAGAGAAACATTTTACTGGAAATTATGTAATGTGAAAATTTTATCTATAAAACGAATAGTAGTTCAGGAACACCGTGCTTTAAAAAACACGTGGAATAACTCTCTTTACATGGGAAAAACAGCACTGAAGAGAAACCGTCTTCTTCAATACCTAAGTCAAGTAAACATAATTATTTTCGATATGCGTATAATGTAGGTATGTTACAATGTCCCTTAAAACAATTTAGTTGCCTATAACAAACATTTCTGTTGCAGTCAAGAAATGTGGAAATGACTGAAACCGTGAAATATGTGGAAGAATAATATTTATCAATCCGCAGAAGTTCCAGTAGGCATTAAAGCAAATTTGAAAATTATTCTTGAAAAGAATTGTGGGTTTTAATGTGATGTGTCACATACGACATGCACTATTAGATTCACAAAGCTATTGTTCACTTGATAATATAGTCTAATAAGAAATACTGCATCACATTTCAGATTTGCTCCAGTCACGTCTTGTGATGTAGAAGGAACATTTACATACAAATAGTTTTTTTTTTTTCTAAACGTAGGAGTATTTCTTTTGATAAACTGAAAATGTAGCTACATTATTAATAATATTGTAACAATTCTAGAGACATATCACAATGTATTCCTGTTCTTATTTTTGTACCTGAATTATTTTAGATTGAAAATTACGAAATTTCTAATTGACAATTATTTGCTTATTGTGTTTCTTATCCTGTGGCCATGGATCATTAGCACAAAGACAAGTTTGGTTACCAGCCGACCATACATGTTTATTTCCCTGGTTTGTTGATGTTTAGAGTTGCGTTAATACTGTTCATTGGATAGAGATATAGTCCAAGCTCACATAACTTAATAGTTTCGGTACCAAATTCCTAGCTCTACTTATCAGACTACTCTTCTACGAAACGGGACCTGGCTCTATCAGGGGCTGAGGCAGGATGGGTTACCTGTCAGCATCGAATTCACGAATGCCACTGAGGCCATCTGTCGGACTTTATCAATCATCGCACATACTATAAGGATCAAAGCGTACGTAAGTGTAAGACCCCTCCCGGGTCCAGCCCTCGTTGCCAAGCCAAGGCAGAGACATGTGGACGCAATTATATTCAATAATATTCAAATGGAAACAATGCAAATCTCTTATTAATAGCGTGTCCAAATGAATCACACCAATCATTAAGCCCCAGAAATGGTGGTTCACGGAATACTGAAATACTGACGTGTATTAAGAGTTCACGTTTTGTGATAGACCCAGTGCTGTCATGGAGGTCATGTGGGGCCATACATTGTATGGAACCTACCATTTTTTTTAATTAATCGTATGGGAAAAAGCAAATTTCGTCTGTATGGAGTCATACGGTATATGGGTGCCTAAGTTTTGTACGTGGAGATGTGTACAGATCTTAGATTATCTCTTGCTGTTCCTAATGTATTTTGTTTGATGTTCATAAACAAAAATTGTCTACCTCTACAGCACTGGAATCCAGAATTATATAAAATAATGACTGGAAAACAAGAAGTGCTGCAAATACCCTAGATCATATTTATAACAGATTGCTAACCCAAAATCGGCAGCACTTTGAAGAGAACCACCGCCAGGATCGCCACCCGTCCACCGCAAACGAACATGAGATGGCAGTACAGTCGCTAATACAATTCAAAAATTCAAATGGGAGTTATGACGTGACTCCTTATGTAACAACTATATGACAGCATAGTAAACCTGACAAAAGTTGTAACTGTCAAAGCCTATAAGGCCGAGCAATTTGGGTATATATGATCTAAGCAAATACACACTCCAAGATTCATCGAGACAAGTGTGCATCTACGGTGGTGCTACATGGTGTATTCTTTAAATCAAGCTTGTTGTATAATTGAAATGTAAAGCAAAACAATTTCTTTACTTCTTCTTTAATATAAAAAAAATCATTAAATGACAGTCGGAGAGATAGAGAGAGGAGAGTAAAATATATTTCAAGGGAGAAAACAAAGGGTAGGGCGTATGGCAAGAGAAATATTACCATGGCAGCTCTGGTTAGACCTATATGAAACTTAATTTTATGAATAAAATGACAGTGTATATAACAATTTAGTCAGGTATGTAAATTAGAGCTAAATGTCTCCATTTCTCGTCGCGTACGCCGCTGTCCCCTAATCAGTGTTGAGCACATCTGTAATTAACAACACGTCATCATCTGCAGAGCCCCACTGAGTTGCTGGCAATAACATGTGCAGTTAACACTTTGCGTGGGGCGTTAATACATAGCAATATTATTTATTATTGCCACTGCCCGGCTTTACAAGCGGGAAATCTCTAGAGACCTTGGTGTCAATGCTCGTACACAGTAGCAGGACCCTGGGGCATTGCATTAGTGGGACGGCACATAATATGTCTAGTTAAAATTTAACATGTCGTCTGCGTGCACAGAAATGGACGACCACCAACCATAAGATGGGGTTTTATGGAGACAATATTTTTCAGAATGTCTGCGTTGATGCGTTGGGTGGTGCCGTGACTACCTGTCTCGTGATTGGTTCTTTCACGCCTCCAACTCCATATGGGTTTTAACGCTCACACTGCAGAGATAATTGAACAACTTGCGTAACTGCACGGAGATTTTCAAATTTGTAATTAGGTGCATGGTGAACATAAAAAGTCTTTACTGCGCCCATGCGTGTACCAAAACGAAGTCACTCGTGAGTAATTGAAAGAAGTTCAGTATCGTCAATTTGTGCGAAGTGTATTGGGTAAATGAAATAATATTTTCGTATACTAGCCAAGCGTTGACCATACGGGAGTGTAATACAAATGAAATGCAAAATTGAATTTAAAATTACATTGATGTTTTGCACGTTGATTGATACCTAGCTGGATGGATGGATGGATGGATGGATGGATGGATGGATGGGTACAAGAATAAATAGATGGATTAGACACTGGTCCCCAAAGTGGGAATCGCGGTCCCTTGGGGGGGTCAGGTAAAGAGCTGAGAGGCCCTGCGATATGATTTATAAAATAAAACAAGAAACGCCTTATTAACATAGGCCTACATATTTTATATTGTACTTAGAAACATAAACAACGTTTAAAATAAAAATAAAAACAATTTTCAGAATTTATAAGCTACAGTAAAAAGTAATTAATTCCATAACGTTCTAAAATATGAATTTCAGTGATAAACGTTATTAAAAAAGTAATGACTACTTAACTGTGTCAATATTATAAATTATGTTGGTAAACTATACCTGACTGACTAGTTTCGACGTGCTTTTGCGTCATCCTCTGAATTCTAGTGAGATCCAGCGCTATCTTCTGGTTTCCTGTTATAGTGGGGTGTGTTTATGATTGTATCGTAAAGGGTGTGTGTTTTGAAATTCAGTTGAGTGTTCAGGATGTGTTGTGGGTGTGTTTTTGTGTGTTTGTAAATTTTAATCTCAAGGAGATTTCCCGTTTTTCTTCTCATAAATATGAGGTTGCAAATGCTACCTAAATTTAAAACGTTTTGTAAGCACAAGATATTCTTGCATGCTTTTATTAGCTGCTCTGCGAAAAAATTATAGCTTAAACATTCTATCCATAGGTGCTTATTTCAATGAGTCTTTCATTAATGTTCTTTGGAATTTCAGCCAGTTGAACTCAACTGTCTAAAAACGGATTCAGTCCCTTTTGTTACTGTCATCATTGTTTTGAATTTCTTCCGGAAATTATAAAAAAATCTGTTGTTTAAAATTGTGCAAACTTAATTATTTGTTCACCAAAACAAACAGCATTTTTCTTAGTATATACGAGGGAGAGTCAAAAAGTAACCTTAATAATAATTGTTTTATTAATTGAATATGTACAATAAGACTACAAACAAGTGTTCGAAAAATATATCGGCAAGGAAGGTCAATATAAGAAACAAAAGAGAATTGGAAAATAAGTTTGTATATTACGATTTCTCGTTTTGCAGGTACAGGTACATTTGCAATTTGGTACCATCTGCTGGTTTTGAGTAAAATTATCTTTGTTTTCGATTTTACCAGGGATTTGTATTTTTCGAATGGGGATGAGTACCGGTAAGTAGTGGGGGAATTTCAAACAAAATACTCGTCCAAAGTGGGTCACACCTTCAAAAATTTTGAGAACCACTGGATTAGAGAATGAATAAATCAATAGATGCATGGGTGGGTAGAGGTGAATCGTGAATATGTGGATGAATTTGTGGATGCGTGCATAGGTAGTTGCATGTGTAGAAAGGTGGCACATAGATGGTTGTGTGGATATGTGTTGGTAGGTATATGAATATGCGTGGAGAGATTTCTGGATATATTTGGATTGATTTACCGGTAAATATATTAGATGCATGGTTAGTTGTGTGATTTGTATACAGGCCTACATGAATAATGTTTTATATTATTTATGTATGTATTAGAGATGAACAATGAACAAGAAAGTAAAACTAACAGCGCCCGCAAAGCCGAAAACCCGCATGACAATGTTCTATACGTCGCGTCGTTGACGTAAAGACTGCTTGTGAGTGATTGATCACTCCCGAAGACCCGAACGTCAAGCAGCCTTGAATCGTCACAGTTGTTTTTACCTGACTGAACTTTTATCTACTTTGGCAACTGTTATATATGTATAAACAATCAAGTAGCCTATTTGAAACATCATCTTACCTTTCAGTGTATAATAAACCCTTCCCCAATCTTCATTTAATTACTAGGCCCTTATTAAAAGCTAGAAATTTTCTTTTCATATGTTTGAGATCAAGTGTGCAATCTCAAGTGAAATTATATTAACGTTATGTTTTATGTTTCTTAGAAATGAAAATTTATTTGAGAATTGGTTTTTCTTCTATTTATATATAGGTAATATCATATAATAGAACCGGAACATTTTGATAACTAAGATACTGTTCTGTTTTATGTTTTTGTCTCATTTAAACATTTATAATGTTATTTATTTCAATTATGTATGTTATTCAAAGTTACGAAATCTTTCCACGCCGACCAAATGCGATTTCGAGAATGATGAGCGAGACTCGAAGCGCACGAGAATGACGAGACGAGACTCGAAAGAAAAATGCAACGAAAACAGCGAGCGAGAACGGCAGTTAGTTTTGTTCATCTCTAATATGTATGCGTAGTTATATTGCTGTATGATATATTGATGAATGTACTGATACACAGGTTGATGGGTGTGGATACATAGATGGAAGGATGAAGAACTGGGTAGATGAAGAGGAGAATGGATGAATGGATGGATGGATGGATGGAAGGATGGATGGATGGATGGATGGAATAATGGATGGATGGATGGATGAAAAATATATGGATTTAATACACAAATAGGTGGATGGATAAGTGAACGGTGTGAAGTTCGGCGGACGAATGGATGGAAAGATAGCTAGATAGCAAACGACGTGTTTTCAGACGTTTTGTGGTGTCCTCGTTGGATATTAGCGGCGGTGATATGAGTGAAGTGTTACGGCATCTAAAGCATTTAGAACTTTGGTAAACGAACTGACATCAAAGTTTATGATAGAAAGGTTTTCAAAAGCCGATTGACCGTCTTGCTCTGTTTACAGCAGCATTTCAAACTTGATACTCTTTCGCCTTCACTTTATGTGACTACTTCACAGATTCCATAAAAATTTCATCTTTTGCAGTCAATACTAAACGCGTTTTCTCACCTCACTGCTTCACAGTTTCTTTCAGTTGCATTATATATCGATTGTTTGAATAATTAATGAACTCACAGAGTTAAAATACAAAATTAATCTTTTATGAAGAGTGATACTAAAATTTGCAATAGCAAACAAACGTAACATGATCCATTCATATAATAATGTGAGATAAGAACAAGTAAAGACGGCTAAGAATGTATACCTTTTGTTTGAGAGTGAACCTAGGTCACTGACAGTCACAAAAATACAACCCTTCAATTTACTGTAAAAGGCTTGCTTTATTTTGTAGGATGCTGTAAAATATGACCAATGTAAAAGAAAATAAATGTGATAGAAGCCATGGCAGCTGTAAGGTGTAGTTTTACTAGAACTATGTGTGGGTGCGATCACCTGTCGACAAATTCATATCTCTACTACACTGCATTTCTTAACGTAGAATGATTGGTAAACTGGGTGTGGAACAAGGATAACAATGGAAATACGTGGATTATAAGGAGAATTCAAGAGATCTAAGGGGAATTCAAGGAGTCTGAGGAGTACAAGGGGAATACTAGAAGAACAATGGAAAATACAAGAAGAGCAAGGAGAAGAGAAGAAGAAAAAGATGGGTTTGCAAGAAGACTAAGGAAAAGACAAGGAGAATAAGGTGAAGAGAAGAAATATAAGGAAAAGACGAGGAGAACACGTAAATACAAGGAGAACAAGATTAATACAAGAAGAACAAACAGCAAATACAAACAGAACAGGGGGAACTCAAGAAGAATAAGGGGAATACAAAAAGAACAAGGTGGGCTGTATTTTTATGTGACAGTCAATTGCCAAATTACCCCCATACTTAGTGAGATGAAAAACGTAGTTCTATGCCAAAACTTGGACCTACGTATCTCAATAAACTGAAATTCTGAATAGATATAAAAGTAAGAAATATAAAATTGTACCCTACAAGTCCTTCACAAATATGCTTATGTCGTTGTTCCTGCAATAACTCCTATGTGCAAAATATAAAATCTTTCAATAGGAAGAAAAAACGCATTTATTCATCCTATGGCAGCCGTACATAGAGACTGTGAATTCTTACATTTTCGAAACAAAGAAATATAATTACATATAGAAGATTTTATTATTTGCTGTATCACTATTTAAGTTATTTAATAGAGCAAAAATCTGAAAATCGATAAATATGTCACATAGGGGTTATTGCAGGAACAACGACGTTATGTCTGTTACCATCATCTTATCACTATCATTCGACCATCTTACCTCTTACAGTTGGGACTAACATTATAAGAAGCCTTATCCTGAATGAGAAGCCTTCGGGCAAAGTTTACCGATCATTTATCGCCCGCGACAAAATTTGAAGTTAGCAAAGTGAGCCCATATGTTTGATATAACGCGAGTTTGTTGCACACTTCATGTGTAACCCTTACCATTCAAACGTAACGAAAAAAATCGTATGATGCTTGATGTTTTGCACCATTGTGGTTTGTATTTTAAATGAAGATATTTCACGTTCACCAGATACTGAATTTGAACAAAATCCGTTGATTAGTTTCGGGAATGCATGTTAATTGAAAATATTTCTATACGAAAGAAAACTGTCAGCTGGCCGAAATGTACACTCCAGTTATGTACGTTTCATAATTCCTCAAAGACTGTCTCCCGGCAAGTGCGGAGATTTCATCTCTGACGAAATGCGTGTGATACATCTCAAACACGACACAAAAAAACTTCCAGCAGTGATACTTGTGGCCATGATTTGCATTTTGTTTTTATTTTCTTCCACATGGAAAGCAGTTCCAGTAACAATAACCATTATTTTTAATGCGATGGAGGTAAAAGACACTCAAGAATGAAATTGCTTCTGTTTAGACACGGTTGTATTTATATTTTTAGAGAGCCACAAATGAATAAACCGTCTTTGAAACCGAACTCCATTATTATTTACGATAGGCGGTGGTGCTGATGGTTGTATTGTGATTCATTGAGCAAGAGCGCTCCTTCCTCGAATTTCTGAATATTCAACTTTGCATAAGTAAAAGCTGCCATTTCGAAACAGCTTCAGGGCTAAAGCGGTCCATTTGTTAAGCTTTGTTTTTGGCAGTGCTTTTGTCGTAGGCAGAAGAGGTTTGTGTTTGACTGCATAAGTGGCTTCAGTCAGTGGTACAACTCCGCCTCCAGTACATTAACACTGCTTCACTGTTCTATTCGTTGTCTTTAATTACATAATTTTCTTTTCTTCTTATTCATATCTGAATAAGAAAATTTATCTTTCCATTTTTATTTCAGGAGTCGGTTCAGCACCTTCATGGTTTAAGTTCTCTCTTTCGCAGGTGTCTGGTCCATTAATTATTTCGTAAGTCTTCTAATGTTCATCCTAGAAATACATTCCTACTTGTTTTACTTTTTCATTACAATTATTATGAAGTACAATTAGAAAGAATTGATGTTGCAAAAAATTAATTTCAAAATTTTTGTAGAAATACAAGTTTGAGGTAACCATGATATCAAATAAGTAAGTCACATGGGCCTGCTATCTGCAGATCTGTTCGTCTATCTACGTACAACGATTTTTGCTAAACTATTGAACAAATTTTAAGTACACTACCTACGACTCAATTCCCTTCTAGTAACATACATAAAAATGTAATAAGATTGTTTCTTTGAAATAACAAAAATTGAGATGTTATTATCCTTGACTCTACATCGCTTTATATATTTCCTGGAATTAGACAAAGAATTAAATTTGTATAATATGATACTGCTCGTATTCAGATCATTATCGTTCATATAATTAATTGCATGTAAAGTTACTACACTTTACATTGAGTATTTTCTAAATACCATAAGCTTTCGCTCCAAACCAGATATACACGGATCTTAATGAAGTATGGCTCATTCTTATACGATTGGTATTCCTTAGTTCTTGTACGTAATTCACTAAAATAATATTCAATGTATTTAATTTTCTTAGTGTTCATGAGTGATTCATTAAAACAAGATGCAATGTAATTGTCTTATCCTCGTGAGTGATTCACTAAAACAAGCTGTAATATATTTAATTTTCTTAATACTGATGAGTGATTCACTAAAACAAGATGTACTGCATTTAACTTTCTTTGTACTCGTGAGTGATTCACTAAAACGAGATGTAATGTATTTTAATTTTCTTAGTACTCGTGAGTGATTCACTAAAACAAGTTATTGTATTAGTTATTTATTTTTGTGGTACTCGTGAGTGATTCACTAAAACAACATGTAATGTATTTAATTTTCTTAGTACTTGTGAGTGATTCACTAAAACAAGATGTACTGCATTTAACTTTCTTTGTACTCGTGAGTGATTCACTAAAACGAGATGTAATGTATTTTAATTTTCTTAGTACTCGTGAGTGATTCACTAAAACAAGTTATTGTATTAGTTATTTATTTTTGTAGTACTCGTGAGTGATTCACTAAAACAACATGTAATGTATTTAATTTTCTTAGTACTTGTGAGTGATTCACTAAAACAAGATGTAATGTATTTAATTTTCTTAGTACTCGTGAGTGATTCACTAAAACAAGATGTAATGTATTTAATTTTCTTAGTACTCGTGAGTAGTTCACTAAAACAGGATGTAATGTATTTCATTTTCTTAGTACCTGTGAGTGATTCACTAAAACAAGTTATTGTATTATTTATTTATTTAATTATTTATTTATTTATTCATTTATTTTTGTAGTACTCGTGAGTGATTCACTAAAACAAGATGTAATGTATTTAATTCTCTTAGTACACTAAAACAGATGCAATGTATTTAATTTTCTTAGTACCTGCGAGTGATTCACTAAAACAAGTTATTGTGTTATTTATTTATTTATTTATTTTTGTAGTACTCGTGAGTGATTCACTAAAACAAGATGTAATGTATTTAATTTTCTTAGTACACTAAAACAGATGCAATGTATTTAATTTTCTTAGTACCTGCGAGTGATTCACTAAAACAAGTTATTGTATTATTTATTTATTTATTTTTGTAGTACCCGTGAGTGATTCACTAAAACAAGATGTAATGTATTTAATTTTCTTAGTACTCGTGAGTGGTTCACTAAAACAGGATGTAATATATATAATTTTCTTAGTACTGATGAGTGATTCACTAAAACAAGATGTACTGCATTTAACTTTCTTTGTACTCGTGAGCGATTCACTAAAACAAGATGTAATGTATTTAATTTTCTTTGTACTCGTGAGTTATTCACTAAAACAATATCTAATGTATTTGAATTCCTTAGTACGCATGAGTACCAGGTGTAATGTATTTCAGTCCCCTAGTACGCTTAAGAACTATAACCAGAGGAAAGTGCCTCTCCAACTCATAATAATGACACGTTTCCAATGGTAAAATATTAAGCAAATATCGTCGCTCTGGATCAAGGAACCCGCTCTCGATCTATGTAACATCCATTTTTTATGTGCAATTCATTTACGTTAATTTTAAGAATAAAGCAAATAATATGATTCTTACACTTATAAGAACTGTAAGAAAATGATGGATATATATATATATATATATATATATATATATATATATATATATATATATATTCCATAAACTTCCGATAACTTCCCCGTTAAATTCGAACGTTTTAAGGAGTTTGTATAGACGGAAATAAAGAAAATTTCCAGAAAATACTATGGAATTAGCGAGTACTTTTGTTAATGTTTTAAGAAACTCCAAATTTTCCTTCGTCACTTATCTACTTACCAATTGTTGTGTACCTTAAAAATGGAATTTATAATAACGATTTCCTTATATACAATTGTATGTATGTATGAATTTATTCACACTGCAATGGGTATATACCCGTTGGCAGTGGTAACTAATTACACTCAATAATGACAATAATAAACTTGTTAATTAAAAATACACTTAATAATAATACCAATAATTAATACTAACAATAATTTATAATTATAATACTGTAATAATAATAATAATAATAATAATAATAATAATAATAATAATAATAATAGGAAATATCCTAAATTAAATGAAGCACTATTACTTAAAATAACATTTAAAATAAATCTAATTTGTATATTAAATCTAAGTTCGAACTAAAACCCACGAGTATGATATGTTCATATCTGCACAAGTACCTTTCCACATTACACTCATTTCGCTGTCAACTCACTCACTGCACTGGAACTACGACACATTTCACTGATTCTATCCTGATTTCATTAACATTTCAAAAACATTTCACTGTTCAAATACTTTTCACTGCCACTATAAACTATAAAGCTTCCCTGACAGGAACATGTTTCACTGACACAACACACTTCACTGACACAACACACTTCACTGACACAACATAATTCTTCACTGATACAACACTTCAATAACAAAATATCATTTACATCCTTTACATACTGTGTATAATTATCGTCTATTAGTAAAGTCCTTAAGCCTATTTGGTTGTTGGTAAAGCCTTTAGTAAGTCTGCAGGTAAAGCATTCCAGTGCCTGATAGTACGATTGAGAAAAGAAAACTTTCCAGTGTCCGTCCTCTGTCTTCTTTCCCTCAATTTATATGAGTAGTCGTTCCTTGAAGAGTAATTTGGCGGTTGCAACCTATTTTTTATTTCTCTACAGGCAGGCTCACCTCTGTATGTTTTGAACAGTGCGCATAATCGAATTCGCTTTCTCCTGTCCTTCAGTGTGTCCCATTTTAATGGTGAATTTTTCCGACAGCACTTGAGAGCCCGTTTTTGAATCTTTTCCAGTGTCTTAATATGTTCTAATCTGTAAGGATCCCAACATGCAGCACCATATTCCACTACTGGACGTACTAGTGATTTATATGCAATCTCTTTGGATTTATCAGAGCCTTTTCTTAGTACCCCCATCACAAAGTGTAACGCTCTCCATGCATTTCCCGCTGTGTCCGTAACGTGTTCCCCCCAGCCGAGATCGCTGCTAAATGTTATTCCGAGGTATTTACATTTGTTAACTTCCGGAATGGTTTCACCCCCTAACGTATACGAAACGACTATTTTATTTGTTTTCCTTGTAAAGCTGATGGCTTTGCTCTTTAGAGAATTTATTTTTATTTTGTTGGCTATTGCCCAATCGTTTATTCTATTTAGGTCAGTCTGAAGAAGAGTAGTATCTTCATAACTTTTTATTTCCCTGTATACCATACAATCATCCGCGAATAAGCGAACCCTAGACAAGATATTAACTGGCAGATCATTTACAGAAGCCAGGAATAGAAGAGGCCCCAAGACACTCCCCTGTGAGACTCCGGAAGTAATTTCAATTGGGTTCGATGATTCCTCCCCTACCCTTACTCTCTGAGTGCGACAAGTTAAAAACTCCTTGATCCACTGGAGTACTCTGAAGTCAATCCCCGTTGATTGTAGTTTAACCAACAATATATCGTGTGGGACTACATCGAATGCGCGAGAAAAGTCAATAATCACTGCATCTATTTGGCTGCATTTATGCAACAAGAGACCAACTAACAGAAATATGTTTTCGAGATATTGACCATTGAAGTAAATCTGGTTATTTATTAAACATGTTATGTAAGAAATATTGTAACATTCGTGCTATAGCAAAATATGGCGGAAATAATAATACAAAAATGCTACTCTACAAATTCTCACTTCAGTGAGAGATACAAAATGAATATTAATACATAGGAAATAAAAGGACTTCATTTTGGCGCTAGGGGAACTTCATTTAAGTTAACCAAAACCATTCTCCTTTCTCTTAAATTTTATAATGAGGACATTAACAAAATTTATCTAATGGTATTGAGAGATTCATTATCCATTTTACACAATCACTTGTATAACACTACGTAATATATATATATATATATATATATATATATATAAACTCTTTATTGTACTGTCATCTCATATTTGTCCGAAATCAAATTGTACTTTATTTTTAGTTTTTCCATTGTTCTGTATTCTCTACGCAAATCAAATTGTATTCTATTTTTAATTTAAGCTCTGCTTTGTATTCTGGATCCTAGTGATCAGCCGTAGATGTCGGCCAGATGTCGCAAATCGTGGAATTAGTAGTAATAACAGCTAAGCAGCTGAGTTAATATTGCAAAGCAAAATTAGTACATTACGTTTATGCAGTAAATGGATTTTGCAGCAGAGTGCATATGTCGCATTCTTATTTTTTTTTTCTGTGTTAAATAGTCCAGCCAACAACAAACTTATACAAATATCTCAATTTTTTTTTCAAATTGTCGGTTGTTTTAATATTGCATCACTCAGTCCAATTGTATGTATCCCATTCGGTTATTGCTTTCCAGAACTCTCAACTTGGAGGACCAGAGATTTTTTTTGCGAAGTTGGCTCCTTTTGGAACCTCGCCTTCTCCAGGACTAATGATATTTTTCTACCAAACCCATAAGCTTACTTTTTAATTTCCTAAATTCTTGACGATTGTAAAAATTCAGTAATATATTTATTTTCTTATTTTTCCATCAGAGCACTTTATCGACTAGTTAGGTTCAAATCCACCATGTTTGGTCAAAATAGGGTCACCTGAGCAGGATGTGATCAGTAGATTTAAAAAATATATATATTGATGATCTTTTCGCTTGTAAATTTCTCACGAATCGCCCATTAAGTGGAACGCGATGCACCATTATTTGACCGTAGCTGAAGTCCCTCGACGAAGAGGGAAGCCGAACCACCAAACTTTAATTTTAGTTTTAATAGGAAACTCGCGTCAGAACACTGTCCCTAATCTGTCGATCATATTCCGATAACATCTCTGGAATATTATAAACCCTTACTAATTGTGCACTTAGCGTGCCCAAGGTTCTATATTTGGCAACATTACGAGTTATTAAGCTCAGTGAATCCCTTTTAAGTTTTTCATTCGTTCAACATATTGCTTCCTGAAACGTGGTCCAGCCCCCGCCTGTGATTATATTTGGATTTTTATAAACTTTCATAATAATCTTCTTAAAAGCGTTTCTAAAACGTTACATAAAACAAAATATCTCGCCCATCTCGTGATATCCGGAAACGTGCTCCTGAAACGTTATACGGGTTACAATTAGTTGGTTCTGGGGTAGAATTAGTAGTGTGGAGGAGATGAGGAACAGGTGAAGCGTTGCACACGCCCGCTCCGTGCAGTAATTTAGTGCTCTACTGGAAGGGTGGGTGCAGCTTGCTGTAGGGCAGAGGCTTTCCCATATTCAAACTTCCGAATTTATAATGAACAGGAATACATGAAACCATCTATTCCATGATCTTAATTTTGAAACTAATTTTAAATACAACGGCCTGATGATGATTATTACTACTACTACTACTACTACTACTACTACTACTACTACTACTACTACTACTACTATAAATCTAAGCATAATGCCGTATCTATTCCTAACACTTTTGAGGAAGGCAGATTTCTTGCTGATGAAATAGTGTCATTACCAGGCTTCGAGACTTTGGACCCGATACAATAAGTTTACTGTGCATGCACTATAGGTTGTTGACTCGCTGCAGGTAGATAGAGATGTGTTGAGGTATCAACGTTGCTATTTAGAGTAGAGTACGGTAGTAGTACATTCTGAAAGTAAATATACATTACACAATGATAATGTCAAAAGGATGTGAAAAGCATTTATTCTCCTGTCTTTTATAAGCATTTGTGTTTAATTATGCACAGTGTTAATGTTGGAAATAAGCATGCAGCAATTTTAATTTTTTCATTTATCCTATTGGTCGTCTTTAGGAAGTGCAGTTACAGCACCGAATTGCAATGTATCTACTACAAGATACATTCTCAGTGTCTCAAACGTAAATATTTTTCGGTTATCTGCCGAAGTTTGTACTCTAGAAAGCTGCGCTCTACGTCGCATGACGTGATAGAAGCAAAACGAAAAAAACATCATTGCAGTCTCTAAGAGACAGTCCTTTATTCTCGGGTGACTCTATGTCCACTAATTTGCTGTTTATGTTACGCAATGTTCCATATCCGTTATTTTTACATAAAATTAATTTACACTTCTGTTTTAGACGTTTAGTAACCGGTGTACTTGGTGTCTCATTAATTCTCTGCATCATTTTCTAAATTAATTTGAGGGGTTCCGGCATCTCTTGCTCTGACTTCTCTAACCGTGTAATAGTTTCAGACACAGTTTGTATGAAAACCAAATGATTCGTCAGAACCTTCAAATCCAGAGCGTTTTCCTTTGCGTATTTGTTGACATTTATTCTACAGTACCCCCACCCACTGTACGCTTTACCACTATACTCAGTACGCCGTTATGCGGATTTCCCACTGAACTGCTCTATCAGGTCCGAAGTCTCGAAGCCTGGTCATTACGATAGTTTCATATGAAGTATGATGAAGGATGAGTGGAACAGAGAAAAATTCTCTCCGGCACCGGGATTTGAACCCGGATTTTCAGCTCTACGTGCTGACGCTCTATCCACTAAGCCACACCGGATTCCCATCCCGATGTCGGATTGAATCTTCTCAGTTTAAGTTCCGCCTCTTGGGTTCCCTCTAGTGGTCTACGCTCATGCACTGCGTCATAGATGTATGACAGTGGCACAATGTCCACACATGTGCAGAGGTACACTCGTTATGAGTTACTAACTGGCCGGGATCCGACGGAGTAAGCGGCCGTCTTAAATCACTAAGTCATTATTTTTCGCATATCATATCCCGGTGCTGGAGAGAATTTTTCTCTGTTCCACTCATCCTTCATC
The DNA here is from genome assembly GCF_040183065.1 of Periplaneta americana. Taxonomy (NCBI): domain Eukaryota; kingdom Metazoa; phylum Arthropoda; class Insecta; order Blattodea; family Blattidae; genus Periplaneta; species Periplaneta americana. The sequence continues at coordinate 78,056,127 of NC_091123.1, read as the reverse complement.
ATATGACGTCGCAGAATTTCTGCACGGAAATATCATATGTACTTCGGTACATTATTGTGCCACTGTCATACATCTATGACGTAGTGAATGAGGGTAGACCACTAGAGGGAATCCAAGAGGTGGAACTTAAACTGAGAGGATTCAATCCGACATCGATATGGGAATCCGGTGTGGCTTAGTGGATAGAGCGTCAGCACGTAAAGCTGAAAACCCGGGTTCAAATCCCGGTGCCGGAGAGAATTTTTCTCTGTTCCACTCATATGATGACGCAGAATTTCTGCACAGAAATATCATATGTAGCCTTCTTCGTATATATCATATGAAATAATTTTCTAAACTTAATCACCTCACACAGAGGAGGAATAAGGCACAGATACAGTAGAATAAATAGGGAAATGGAAGGAGATAAAGAATTAAATGAAGGGCTTGAAAAGGAGATAGAAATAAACATGTGAAAAGTAAGTTGGAAAAGGAAAGTAGAAAGACAAATCAAAATACAATTGACAAAAAAATCAAATGAGGAAAAAATGCAGAGAAAGAAAAGAATGTAGATACAGATTAAGATGAGGAGAAAATGGGTAAAATGTACAGGCATAAGAAAGCAAATAGTACGCGAAGAAATAAAGTGGTAAATGAAATGTAGAGAAAGAAGAAAATTGGATTAAGGAGAAGTAGGAGAAGATGCAGTAACTGGTAAGAAAAATTATAAGATAGGGATAGGAAGGAGTAGCCTATTTAGAAGTGTAGGGAAGAGTAGGAAGGAATAGATGATAAAATGCAAGAGAAATATAGGAAGAATTAGATTATGAAAAGTACAAGAGGATTATAGAAATGAGTATATGAAGAAGTACAACAGAAGGATATTAAAGAGAAGATGATGAATTATAAGAGAAGTATATTAAGGAGTAGATGAAGTGCAAGAGAAGGGTAATAAGAAGTATATGATGAAGAATTACAAGAGAAGAATTAGGAAATACTAGATGAAGTGGAGTAGATGTTGATGAAGTACAAAAAAAGTAGGATGGGGTAGATGATGTAGTGCAAGGGAATGATATGATGAAGTATGTAGATGAATGAGTTCAAGGGAAGATATTAAAGAATAGGTCATAAAAGAGTATAAAAAAGATAGGAAGGAGTGGATGATGAAGTACAAGAGAAGAGTAGTAAAAAAGAGATGAAACGTACAAGACAAGGATAGGAAGGAGCAGATGATGAAGAATTGCAAGAGAAGGATAGGAAAGAGTAAATGATGAATAAGTACAAGAGAAGGATAGGAGGGAGTAGATAACGAAGCACAAGACAAGGATAGAAAGTAGCAAATGAAGTACAAGATAAGGATATTAGGGAATAGATAATGAAGTTCAGAACAATGATAGGAAGTAGTAAATGAAGTACAAGACAAGGATAGGAAGTAGTAAATGAAGTACAAGACAAGGATAGGAAGTAGTAGATGAAGTACAACACAAGGATAGGAAGTAGTAAATGAAGTACAACACAAGGATAGCAAGTAGTAAATGAAGTACAAGAGAAGGATAGGAGGAAGTAGATAATGAAGTTCAAGACAAGGATAGGAAGTAGTAAATGAAGTACAACACAAGGATAGGAAGTAGTAAATGAAGTACAGGAGAAGGATAGGCGGGAGTAGATAATGAAGTTCAAGACAAGGATAGGAAGTAGTAAATGAAGTACAACACAAGGATAGGAAGTAGTAAATGAAGTACAAGAGAAGGATAGGAAGGAGTAGATGATGAAGAATTGCAAGAGAAGGATAGGAAGGAGTAGATGATGAATAACTACAAGAGAAGAATAGGAGGGAGTAGAAAATGAAGTAGGCCCTACAAAACAAAGATAGGAAGTAGTAATGAAGTACAAGAGAAGGATAGGAAGGAGTAGATAATAAAGTACAAGAGAAGGATATGAGAGAATACGTAATGAAGTACAAGAAAAGGATAGGAAGTAGTAAAATATGAAGTACAAGAGAAGGATAGGAAGGAGTAGATAATGTAGTTCAAGACAAGGAAAGGAAGTAGTAAATGAAGTACAAGAAAAGGGTGCGAAGGAGTAGATGATGAAGATGTACAATAGAAAGATATTCCAGTGTCTGTGTATTTGTTGTCTGTTTCTGCGAAGATTTACACTGCACAACGATTTTAGCGTCGGAATAACAATTGACAGGTAGGCCTACAGTTTGAATCATGTTTCCTCAAAAATCAAATTATCAGTTATATCATTACTTACAGCATATTATAAGCTGAAAGCTAATTAGTTTCTTGAAGTATGTGACCTTATTCCTACTCCTACTTGAGCGATTTTTATGATTTTATAATCTTCTTTCGAAAACTTATTGGAATTAAATAAAGGTTACAAACTTTCAAATGGCAATGAGACACAGAAACTTTCAGTTCCATCGGGTTACAAAGTTATAAACGATATGTTTCATTCTTCAGCATCTATCTGTCGTCATAGAATTTAGGTTTTCAAATCACTAGATAGGAGCAAAAAACTTATGTACGTTAAATCTTAAAAAGTCTAAAGCACAAGCAAAGACGTGTATTAACACATCATGAATGCTCTAATCCCACCGCCTCTGCATTATGCCTCAAGCCTTCTTTTGAAAAATAGCAATATTTTCTTTCATTCACTTTTTATATAATCGTGCGAAACGATTGGCAGCTGCCAAGCAGTACTGAAGAAATCTAAGTGTAGGTATTTACGCCTAATATCCACCTAGTCTATTCAACAAAGGATTTCTTCTTGAGTCATGATCCCTGCGGGACAGATGGAATAGTCTGAAATTCGAACTCTTTTCTACTGGGTTTGCGACATTCTTTTTATCAGGCTTTATGAATCGCATGCAACATAACGTATTTTTGTGCGGAAGAGGTAAAGATATGGATGCAGCTGATTAAGAGACATGGTGTGTAATTTTATGTTTAAAAGTGCATCATGTATCGTGAAAAATTGTTTGTGTTGAAAACACAGTAACGTAGTTTCATTTTGATTATAAAAATTTATCAGTGAGTAAATATAAATTCTTCATAACATTAAAAGTGTTCTTCGTTATATATACAGTATGAAAATTCACACGTTTAGGAAGATATAGTACTGCGATTTCAGTCACCAAGACAGTACAAAGAACAGCATTAATCGTATTTCACCTTAATTTCTTATTCGGAAAATGTATTAGTGTCTTTCACGTGTTAAATTCTATATTACCTTGTTAACATGTTTCGGCAGCTATCGTTCATATTCAGAACTGGTTGTTGCTGATCTTGGCGCCCTTTGTTTTGTTTCCTGTGGGGGTGTGTTTGTGTAATGTAATGTGGAGTCAAAGAGTGTGTGTGTTCTGAAATTAAGTTGTGTGTTGAGAATTTCGTTTGGGTGTGTTTTTGTGTGTCTGTATATTTTGTATTGTTCTAGTGTGTTTAGTTTCTGGCTTTTTGATTGGATGTGTAGAATTTTCATCTCTTTGTTGATGTCTCTGTAGGTGTGGTTAGTATGTGTGATTCCACATATGCAGAACACAACACAAATATTAACCACAGCTACAGAGACATCAATACAGAGATGGAAATTCTGCACATCCAACCAAAAAGCCAGAAACTAAACACACTAGAACAATACGAAATATACAGACACACAAAATGAAATTCTTAACACACAACTCAATTTCAGAACACACACACTCTTTGACTCCACATTACACTACACAAACACACCCGTACAGGAAGCAAAATAAAAGGCGTCAAGACCAGCAACAATCAGTTCTGAAAATGGCCAATTGCAGGCCGAAACATGTTAACAATATAATATAGAATTTAACACGTGAAAGACACATACGTTTTCCGATGTGATATAGTGTTACACGTTGTGTAATCAAGATGTAAATTTCTTAGTTATCATCTCATGCTTCTGCAAACTAAACTTAAATATACCAACACATATTCCGAAAACTCATAATACTATGTATATAAATAGAACATGTATGTATGTATGTATGTATGTATGTATGTATGTATGTATGTATGTATGTATTTAGTTGCAGATGGATGGATGGATGGATAAATTATATCTTCAATGATATATATATATATATATATTTACCTATTATAGGCTACTGTATATTACATATGATTACATAAATATTTTAAATGCGCCTATTGATTTATATGAACTGAGCGCAATTGTAAAAATAAATTATTCTACCATACATAAAGATCAGAATAATCTTAATAATAATAATAATAATAATAATAATAATAATAATAATTGGGATAATTTATATCATAATTTAAGAGTGAAGAAAAATATTATGTTTCCACTGCAGAGTCCTGCTTGGATAACATATTTACGCCCATGTATATGGTCAATATTTAATAGAATATTCGTTTCCTTCTCGTTTGTATATAGGCTATTTACTTATTAACAATATTTATCGTTTTATGGTGTTAATCTTGGTAACTTCACCAAATCAGAGACATTAAACGTGTTTTCACACTTTATACTTTGTATAGAAGTAGCCTAATGTGTCTGTAGTCTTAGAAATATTAAAACCTGCATCTATTCCACAGTTCATCATTTCGTCTGTGGGGATTTTGATTGAACATCCAGTTGTACTCGTACATTTCACATGCAATCTGACACTGTAAATGGTACACCCTATGACCGAAATTTATAACGGAAAATTCGATCTCGTATAAAAATACATAAGACTAAAATTAAGAGATTGGAAATTCTTTATTGATATACAAGGATTTGGAAAACTGTCAAAGATTTGACAAGTTCATTGTGAAGCTTACATAAAGGTCTAAGCAACGGAAGTTTTAAAAGGAAGAAAGAGGTAAAGTTGAAAAAGAGTATTCAATAATATCAAGGGTTATTATTTCTCACCTTTTCTAGTTTACAATAGTACCAACTTTCTATTTCCACGTAAAAAATACAAGGGTGTAGAATGATATAAAAGAGTTTTATTATACTATTTCCTCCCCCTTTTTCCGGTTCTTGGTGGAAGAACTTGACTTTTATTTCAAATGTTAATACATATTGCATTCTCACATACAAGTCAGTAGATTTTCAACTGTTGTAACGAAATTGACGACAGTTTATAAAATATAACCTTGTATACCGTTTGAAGAGATGCAGTATTTTGTTTTATTCTAATTCCATATACATACACATACACTAATGGTGGGTACTTGATATTCGTCATTCCCCATATGAAGCCATTTCTTTAGAGTTTAGACCATTTTACCATTAGTCACTGACCAGGGTGCGCCATAGGAGCTGATCTACCAGTCATCTACATTCACGCTGAGATGATGATGGAGATTTGTTGGAATGCCATAAGGGAACCGGACCTTTCGGAGAAACCCCCTGTGTTACCTGGACCCGGGCTTGCTCAACACAAGTTATAAATCGGAGTACGTCGGGGATATTAAAGCATATTAAATACTATTTAAACATAATAATTAATATATTTTCGAGTCTATATTTTTTCCGGTACGGTAACAGTGAGTTTTTATTTTAGACGGTAAGGCGTACCGGTCCAACTACAGCACTGTCCTTGACAGTGAATTAAACATAAATGTCTAATATCAATGTGGTTTCTTGTGAACGGGTTTTGAGAAAAGTAGCATTTTTAATTAAATTTTGGAATGTTTATTGTAGGAAACGGAAAACGTTGAAGAGGTGATGTGTGGATGACTCGGAGAATCACGTACCACGCGCCGTAGTAATGATTTCCTTAGCCAAAAATTATAATTTTACATTGATACAGATGAACTAAGTTCTCAGAAAATGGTATTCGTCAGCGCTTGTTTCTTAATTGGCATCAATGTTGTGGTAAAACAAATGTGTCCATGGCGCTTGTTTTAGAGTTAGTGCTGACGCAGCCGTTAAAGATTCTAAACTACACGACATATTCCGATGAAGTAAACGGCAATCGACAGACGAAAGATCATTGTATCCAACGCGACCTTGGGAGATATTAATAAAAGGAAGTTACTCAAGAATCTGAGCATTGTCGCTGTTTGATATTAATAATAAGATCTTGCTCATGTTACTCGCCGAGGTCGTGCTCAATCACCTCGGCCGCAGAGCAAGTGCTCATGTTTTGATATAAATAAATCAGAGGTCATGCTCATTGTTACGAGCAAATTCTTACGATATCCTGAGGTAGTTTATTAGCAGACTCAACGTACTCGAGAGAGGTTTATAAACGTGATGGCAACATTCATGAATGTGATTCCTGATCGAAGAAGAAAGATTTATAAAAGACGAGGGACTCTGATGTGCATAGTTACTAAGATTTGTACAGATTTGAACGGGAAAATGATATGTAGTGGCTTACGGAACATTTCTTACCCGAATCGAACGAAACAAGGGGTGGAACACTAAGGAATGCAGAAAAAAAAAGATAATATTTCTGAGGTGCGTAGGAGACCCTGGTTTTCAGGTTGGTGTAGTAGAGGATATTGGTATTTCACAAGGGACTGTGTCCTTAGCATTCTGGGAAATTATCTGTGCAATTAAGGAAAAAATAGACAATTGAATACAATTACCAATGCTGCTCTTGAGGCAGCTAAAATTCAATGGTCAAACAAGTGTACATTCCCTGATAAATTTTTAAATTATGGTTTATTTAACGACGCTCGCAACTGCAGAGGTTGTATCAGGGTCGCCGGTGTGCCGGAATTTTGTCCCGCAGGAGTTCTTTTACGTGCCAGTAAGTCTACTGACATGAGCCTGTCACATTTATGCACACTTAAATGCCATCGACCTGGGCCGGGATCGAACCCGCAATCTCGAGCACAGAAGCCCAGCACTGTACCGACTACGTTACCGAGGTCGACACATTCCCGATGTTATAGGGGCAGTGGACTGTACCCACGTCTTAATAAAAAAAAAACTATACATGGGGATATATATAAATAGAAAAGGAGTCCCCAGTATTAACGTGCAGGCTACGTGCAATGGAAATGAGAGATTCACCAGTGTTAACGTCAGGTGGCCTGGTTCCGTGCATGATTCCCGTATACGGAGAAATTCTTTAAAGTGATTTTCTTGTTTCCAGTCCTTTTTAGGTCTGTTTTCGATTTCAATCGGCTTCTCATATTATTAATATTTTTCATAATCTGGTTTTCTATCATTTCGATGCCAAATTCCTGCTTTATTACTTCCCTGATGGATTCGACAGCTAGGGGAAGTCCATGTAATTTGGACCGGCGTGTAATTTGAATTGATTTGGATTTTGGTATTTGTAAGTTTGGTCAACTCCTGTCTCAGGTAGGAATAGCAAGACCGTTGAGAGTAACTTTCTGCCTGCAAGTTATTTTGCTGTAACATTCAAAGGTGAGGGGTGAGAAGAAAATAAGCTTATTATTCACAATTCTTAAAACCTTACACTCTGTCGAGATTGAGTGCTGTGTAGTTACTATTTGGATGTTTTGCTTGTTCAAGTATTGTAAAAATATAAAGATAACTTATACCATAGCTGCATTCGTCTATTTACAATATCTTTGTAATATTTGTTTATAAATGGAATATTTGCACGGTGTGTAATTTGAACCGACCACGAGTGTGTAATTTGGACCATTGATGCAATATTTTAATTTTTGCGCTAGTGGATGGTTTTACCTGTGATTCTGAGGACGATATTGAATAAAAGCTTTTAATATTTGACAGAGAGATAAATATTATATAAAGACATATACAATAACCCCATAATTCTCCTTTATATTCACAAACTTAGATACAATAAGTTTCTTATATTGAAATAGTCTCTAATAAACACGAATGTAAAAAACTTTCGCCCATTTTTAATTTGTTCTGGAAGTCTGGCTGTGGACCTCGCAGTGCAATAGTTGTAAAAAGCGAGCCCATGAAGACTGTGCCGAAATTCGGGATGAACTATATTATTATTATTATTATTATTATTATTATTATTATTATTATTAAAATATTTTAATATGATTTATTTTATGACGTTCGCAACTGCAGAGGTTATACCTTCGTCGACGGTATGCCGGAATTTTATCCCGCAGGAGTTCTTTTACATGTCAGTAAATCTACTGACATGAGCCTGTCACATTTATGCACACTTAAATGCCACCGACCTGGGCCGGGATCGAACCCGCAATCTCGAGCACAGAAGCCCAGCACTGTACCGACTACGTTACCGAAGCCGACTATTATTATTGTTATTATTGTTATTATTATTATTATTATTATTATTATTATTATTATTATTATGCAACGTGTGCAAAGATACGTACAATGTATCATAATGTTCCATTTTATTGTTTAGAATTACTTAAGTAAATTAAATTTCATTATGGCAGTTTATATATACCAGTCCAAATTACACGATTTCCCGGTCCAAATTACATGGAAACACATTTTATTATAAACATTGTTTTTAAACAACTTATGACAATTATACCGGTATTAATGTTTAGTTTCACCAAAGCATTCACTGCACTACTGTATACTAATTTTTGTTTATAAAATTTATAGAGATTTCATTGAAGTGGATAAAGTTATACGCGATTTAAATCAAGTGATCTAAATTGCATGGACGTTTCCTACATGTTTTTTGCCCTTGCTGTCAGGGAGTTGTAATTTCTGAAGCACTTTTTTATGGACTTCAATAATTTGCACAAAACGTTTTTGTGCTTTCCTCCATTGTGGAACGTAAATTAAATTTTTAAGCCACTCCTCAGACCGAACACGTTGTGTTTGTTAAGATAGCCTATCTATTATTGCCAACCCTCTGATATGAAATAGAGTCGGAAGTGCGGAAGGATGTAAATAAATCAAAAACAAAAGATGAACGAATACAGAGCAAATGCTCATGTCGCTGATATTTTGCTCCGCCATTTGAAGATGTTTTTATTAATACAAACTAGCGACGCTGTGCTCGTGCTCATCAGGTCTTACTCACTAGGAGTTTCTCAGTTTTATTAATATGTCCCCTTGAGTTGGAGCGCGTGACGTCATCTAGCGATACGCGGGAGGGGGAATTTGAGACACGAATTGGCAGGTCACGCTGCAGCCGAGGCAGCGTAACTCGAAAACGAGGGAGCGATCGAACGTTCGCTTTGGTGTCAATCTATTCATAACGAACAATACTACACTCTCAATTGAGCGAGAATCAGCAGTCGAAAAGATAGATTTGAAAAATTCGCATGTGGATTTAAGTCAAAAAAGAAAATTTACAATTTCGTGGCATATGCAGCGCAAATGGGAGCGGGTTATAAGCAACAGGTTCTTTACATTCAATATCCCAACCCGATAGACGTATTCATGAATAAAATTTGTGGCTGGCTCTCCGGTACAACCTATCCACCCCATTTTTTGTCTAATCCGTGAAGTGAAGAAGAAGAAGATATGAAATGTAAAAGGTAAAGGTATCCCCATCACATGCTATGAAGGCATTTGGGGGGGGCATGGAGGTAGAGCCCCATGCTTTCCATAACCTCGGCACTAGAATGAGGTGGTGTGGTCGGCACCACCCTCTGACCGCCTTTTACCCCCGGGGAAGAAGGAGAAGAAGAAGAATAAGAAGAAGAAGAAGAAGAAGAAGAAGAAGAAGGAGATATATTTGTTTTAATGTAAAGCGTAGTACAGATCTCGTATTATATCTCTGTCTGTGTACAACGTCATATTTGCAGTGGAGAGGTAAGGAGATGGAAAGAAAGTTGTAATGCTTTTCAATACGCTGACGCCCCGTTTTAAGATAAGCTACTTGAAATTTAACGGCCACTGACAGCCAGAGATACGTATAATGCGAAATCTCTATCTATTGTTTTTATTCTGATCTATTGTATTTTCCTAATCCATTTCACTTTACTGTACTATTTCCTGTTGTACTCGATTTTACTCCAATGCGTTCTTTCATCTTCAGTCCACGTTCTCATAGACTATTGTTTTCGAATGTCTGCAAAAAAGGTCTGGACACCGACTGATCTGTTGTAGTAAGGAAAAGGTGATCGTTAAATTTCAAGTTTGAGTGGTATGTGGTTCAAGTTTCCTTTATCTCTGTGTCACCCTTCGACACCCGTCCTCCTGTGTGCAGCTCAAGCTGCTCCTTGTGCGCTTCTATTGTGCTGACAACTCTCTGTATCGTCGCAATGGGTCGCGAGTCTTTCGCGTGCCTGTCTTCCTTCCTTCCTTTCAGTCAACCCTGTCTTTGTATTCATTTGTACAGTAAGCTACCATATCCGGAGTGCAGCTCCGTTTTAATTCTTATCGGCCGAAGGAAGAACTTCATCCATTAGTTCCACTGTATTTCGTATTATTACCTTCTATGCAAACTTATTCTAACAATCAAGGATCTAAAAAGCATAAAACCTGCAAGAACATGACAATTTATAAATGAGAAGAAATAAAAATAACAACTAAAAAGGTCACACTTATAAAAAAAAGTGACAGGAAATTTGAGGAAATCCCTATGTTTACGAGTAACGTCTATAATGGAATTAGGATAACTAAACACAATTTTCTGTAAGATTTCAGAGTGTGTAATAAATAGAAAGAAAAAAGCTATGAATACAGTCAGTCATCTAATAATAACAATAATAATAATAATAATAATAATAATAATAATAATAATAATAATATTAATAATAATAATAATAATAATAATCATAATTATAATACTATAGTAATAATAAGTATAATACTATAATAATCATCATTATTATAATCATAATCATAATAGCCACCGGCGTAGCTCAGTCGGTTAAGGCGTTTGCCTAGTGCTGCTTATGATTAGGTTTTTCTCCGGAGCGGTTGTTTGCGCGCTTTCAATCGGAGACCTCCGATTATCTCCGATTGATGCCGCGCAGGTTGTATATGTGCTGTGGCGCAGACATACATTTTCCGTTGAGCATTCCTTTAATTGGATCAGGTAGTGATTCGAGTCCGCTGACGTCCGCGTATGTTTTAAAATAAGTATGTAATTTTTTGTTGTTTATTCTCTCTTGTTTATTTACCTCTCTCTCTCTCTCTCTCTCTCTTCGGCTCTTTTTTTTCTTGTTTTGCTTGCAGTGCTACGTTAGCTGACAGGTTTTTTTTTTTTTTTTTCTAGTTTTCAAGTTCATAGTAGACTATATGTGGAAGGGCGTATTAGTTTTATGTTATTGATCAAATTAATAACATTAAAACTAACTGCAAAACTAACGCAGAAGTAAAGCTTTTCAGTAGCTAATGTAAACATTTATAGTTCTCCTGGAAACACTCGTTTATTCACAAACGGATTTTGTCAATTATTATTCAAATCGGTTTAGTTTAACGTAAAATATATTAAGAGAATTTCAGAATTGAGCAAAAGAAACCTGTGATATCAATGGGTTAAAGTTTACTGTCCAAAATAATTTATTCAGATTTTTCACCGGACAAGATTGTGGTCATTGTGTTAAAGGATGTCGGTATTGCCTCTTCTAAAACGCGCCACTCTTCCTCTGTAATAAAAATATAAGCGGATTCACCCAAATCTGGGGTCTTATCAATTCCTACTTTTACGGTAAGGTTCAAGGTGTGCGTACCACAGCCTAAATGGTAAAGATTTAATTTTTTGACGGCAGCAACCATATTTGGAGCAATGTCTGTGACAGTGGCAGAAACTCTGTTGTTTAGTCCCCATGAATTAATGACTTGAATGCAACCAGCAATTTTGTCGGCTGTATGACTTCCCTCGATGACAGATAAGTGCAAAGAACAGAAATTAATTGGTCACCTGTCACGTAGTGACCTGTTACTGTTACGTATCCATCTTGCCTGTTGGAGGACCAACAGTTTTTACGTCCTTTAATTCCGTTCGAAGTTTATTCTGAACGTTGTCGTATAAGTCTCCTAAGAACGTGCAATATTCACGTAAAAGTAGATACAAATTGAAAAAAGCAACCAAGAACCCTGGTTAGTTAAATTATAAAGAATAGTTTTTATGTTAATCAGTTCCGCACACTATCATAATGTTCTTATCGCGTAAACCACGTGCTTTATTTACTTAAATGAAAAACAAGTGTTACGACACGGCAGTGAATATCTTGGGTTTAAACCCTTGACGATACCTTTGAATCCAGAATTTTCGACCACGCTAAATGGTTGCATATCATTGAGCATAAATTGAATTAAAAGTTTAACCAATTTAACTTTCTCAGCACTGTTCGAAGGTTGTGCTGAGTGCTCGATCTGCTATTCAACATACTCGTAATTGTCGGCGCTTTCTTCAAGTTTGTGATTGTGCGATCGCTTCAAATGGTTTAACAAATTCGAAGTTCCACCACCCTTAGAGCAAATTCGCCCACAAAGTTTACAGCGTGCGACTTTATTATTATCTTCAACTAAATTAAAGAATTTTCATGCGACGGATATCCGATTTGGTGCCATTTTAATCCGCTCACAACTACTGTTAGTCCGTACGCGCCGGTCGTCCTTGATCTCTACGTCCTCCAACTTCGCTTCGCTCCGAATCACCGCATCTCTCCGTATGTCCCCTGTTCCACCTACGATAGTACCGGATATCTCCGGAGGAGAGCTTTATTCGTAACCTCCGATTCCTCCGCGGTAGTAGTCACTCCGATGAGCAGCACTACGTTTGCCTGTCGGTCTGAAGTTGCGCTCGGGCACGGGTTCGATTCCCGCTTGGGCTGATTACCTGGTTGGGTTTTTTCCGAGGTTTTCCACAACCGTAAGGTGAATGTCAGGTAATCTATGGTGAATCCTCGGCCTCATCTCGCCAAATACCATCTCGCTATCACCAATCTCATCGACGCTAAATAGCCTCGTAGTTGACACAGCGTCGTTAAATAACCAACTAAAATAAAAAATAAAAATAATCATAATAATTATAATAATAATAATCATCATCGTCATCTTCATTATCATAATCATAATAATTATAATACTATAATAATAATAATAATAATAATAATAATAATAACAATAATAATAATAAAAATAATAAACGTCATAATCATACTCATAATAATTATAATACTATAACAATAATAATACTAATAATAATAATAATAATAATAATAATAATAATAATGCATTAAAGCAGAATATAGTAATATACTATTAACAGGTCGAGTTAGTAGGGAACTGTTTTTGAGCCACATACAATCAACAATTTACTGGTATATGTAGGACAGGCTAAACACATGAGAATATCCTGTAAATATTGTTATTATTTATTCAGCTGTAATGCCAAACTGGTATGAAATTTCTGTAGTTTCTTAATATATTGCAAATCCCCCATTGATTATAATAAACTCTTGCAAGTAGGTTATGTATATATGAGAACTCGTACACATGAAATCACGTTGAGCATCTCCAATAATGTCGATGAGCAAGTACTGATATCTCGAAAGATATTAATACAATTTTAGGACTCATATTTATTACACTTTGTTTTCTTGTTTTGACGAAAACTATCAGCACTGAAGATATTGTATTTTTTAACACCCTGTGCATACAGCTCAGTATTAGTATTAAATTAAGCAGAGACTACTGAAGCTTTTTTACTTCGCTGTGTGTACATATTTTGTAACCGTCTTTCTGAGAGGATCTCGAGCAGAAAAAGATCCTCCGTCGGATTGTTTATAGTACAGAGCAGCTCTGCGAATAAAATTCTTCTTAAATAATGAGAAAGCCCTCACGCGTCCACTCGCCGACATATTTCGTAAAACCAGCCAAGTGTTGAATGATTTATAGACGCCTCGCATTCCGTAATATTGATAGATAACTCCTAGAGCTCGGATGAAAAATGATACCGCCTTAAAATATATTACATGAGTTACGTCATATAAAACGTGCAATGATTTCTTTCAAGACTTATAAAGAAAATTTATCTGCAGCACACAAATGAGAAAGAATGAGGTGTAAATCACCGAACAGAGATTCAGTATTGAGTAGTCCATGTCTGAAAGTGATTAATTTCGCTACTGCAGGATTTATTCTTCGCTTCCTCGGAGGCAGTGACAGGTTCCACGTCGTGCCCTCAACAATCGCTATGTACGGACTTCGTTACACGTTGCAGAGCACCGAGTGGCATGAGTTTGTTTGATGACATCCTTCGTAATACCTTGTATCTCATTTTACTTTCAGTTTATTACAAATAAGTACTATATTAGACAACTTAAATTTCTTTCTGCGTGTTTTTTTACTATTGTTGCCATATTTGTGTCTCCTTTCTTCGTTTCTCTCTTTGTTTAAACCTCTCTTACTCCCTCTTTGTTAGCCTTCTTCCGCTCTTTTATTTCTCTATACTCTTCTGATTTTGGTTTTACTGTGTATTTATTCACTTGTTTTCTTGCTTTCTCTCTTTCTTTCTCTCTCACATAGTTACTACATAAATTTACTATAAGGTTATTCTAAAGTAAGTTCCCAATTTGAAATAATTTTGGTAATTTTTTAGTTTCTTAGCGTGTTAGATTATACCTACTGTACCTATTGTTTTATAGCGAGTTTAAACTCTCCTCGTTTCCTAGGAAGTTGAGACTCGACATTGTTTTCCGACAGTTGGAGACTCGTTGTTTACCATAAAATCGAGGATTTGGACATTCTATTTCAGTGAATTGGAGATTCGCTATTTTTTTTCAGCGAATTGGAATTTTTTTTTTCTCTAGCGTGTTGAAGATTCACCGTTTTCTCCAGCGAGTTGGAGATTCGCTATTGTTTACCATCAAGTCTGAGATTCATCTGTTTTTTTCAACGAGTTGGAAGTTCGCCATTGTTTTTGAGAGAGTTGGAGATTCTCCATTATTTTCATGAGACAAGTTCCCCATTGTTTTTGAGAGAGTTGGAGATTCTCCATTGTTTTCATGAGAGTTAGAAGTTCCCCATTGTTTTTGAGCGAGTTGGAGATTTTACATTATTTTCATGAGAGTTAGAAGTTCCCCATTGTTTTTAAGAGAGTTGGAGATTCTCCATTATTTTCATGAGAGTTAGAAGTTCCCCATTGTTTTTCAGAGAGTTGGAGATTCTAGATTTGCATAATATATACGTCACTGTGTACGTTAACAGAAAACCACAATTCCATGTCACGCAGAGTTTGTGTGCACTCGATGTGGGTCTCTGGCGCTTCGTCAGCCCACGCGAGTTGTGTGAATATAAAGGGAAAAGTTGAGACGGTGGCGGGTGGAGTTCCCGGGTAGCTCAGTTGGCAGAGCGCTGGTACGTTCAACCAGAGGTCCCGGGATCGATACCCGGCCCCGGAACAATTTTTCCCTTGAAATTATTCAAGTTGGAGATTCTCTATTGCTTTCAAGCGAGTTGGAGACTTGTCATTTTTTTTCCATCAAGTCGGGAACTTGTCGTTTTCCATTGGTAGATCAACATAATTTTAAAAATTACTTCATGTTAAGAGAAATGATTACCGTAATTCGAAACGATGTGGAAGGCAAATTCTCCAGAACCCCAAAAAAGCTTATGATCTATCACTGTCTGTGAACGGCTAGCATTATTTTTCTACTCACTTATAATGCAACGCTCAAGAACATTCACGTTGAGATCAATTTATTTGTTTCAAGTTTCAGATATCGTTGTAATGAAACACAATAAAAATTAACAAATGTATAGAAAATATTTCATAAAATGCTCTACTGCTAAAGTGCACTCAAACTTAAATTCACTTTTTGTTATGAAGATTCGTAATTTTACATCACAAATTTGAAAAGAAATTCAACAGTTGAGGGGACAGTATTATTCTGAATTAAATTGTATGGTAAACCAGGCTGGTTAAGTGCATTAGAATTGGCAAGATGCATTGGACTTGACGCGTGATGCGATTGAATGATGATTGAATAACTTTAAGATTGTTGTTGACAGACTAAAGAGAAAATGAGAGTGAGAAGATCAAAGATGAGATGGAAGAATTGTGTGGATCTGGATGCTGAAATTAAGTGCTAGAAAACTGAAGAATACTGTTTACGAATGGAAAAAATAAATTAGTGCTGCTTTTCAAATATTTTTTCATAAATTACGTACACTGTACACTTCACTCAAGCTTCACAAAAATTAGAACAATGTATTATTATGTTCAATTTTAATTTCGTATTTAATGGAATATGAAAATGAAAAACTTTTGTTTTACTTTATTTCTATTTATGGCTTCAATATTTATAATCACTATACAGCGGATTTTCGGTCCCGATACTGAACGTTAAGTGTACGTCAGTTGCAAGGTCATTGAATTCACTGCTACGCTCTCTCCATAAGCCAGGAGACGTGACGTTTTGTCGCTGTGTAAGGACCGAAAATCCGCTGTCTGAATTAATCGCTGTGGCTAGATCTTTTAGACTCAGGAGAAACAGAGGAATGCTTATGCAAGTATAGGTCTACATTTTATCTGTGAGGAAGCAATTGATATATTGGTTAAACAAGTTCTTTCGGAAGAAGAGACGGTTTATGAGGTAATGCAAGAACTCTGCTCTTTAATTTGAAAGCCTAATCATGCTGTTGTATTCAATTATTAGGTAGATTCTATGTGATTTGTCTCTGGTAAATAATTAAAAGCGGATTGGAATGAGATCCTCAGTCATGGACTCCAATAATCTACACTTAATGTGATAGGAATTCCAGATAGAAGGAGTAAAGAACTCAGTATCAAGTCACTGGTTAAACAAGAGCATGATTTTAATCGCCATGCATTGAGTGTTATGGTAAACGATCATCAGTTTTCTCAAATCTCCTTTTGTAAATTTATTTATCTATACCAATAATAAATCTGTAGCCGAAATTTTTCTGGTAATTTTCGATTTTCCAAAAATAATTGGTCCTGACATATATAATTAACCACCCTGAAACCGAAAATCGCTTTTTTGAAATTTTTGTTTGTATGTCTGTCTGTCTGTCTGTCTGTCTGTATGTATGTTTGTTACCTTTTCACGCGATAATGGCTGAACGGATTTCGATGAAAATTGGAATATAAATTAAGTTCGATGTAACTTAGATTTTAGGCTATATGGCATTCAAAATACATTATTTAAAAGGGGGGGTTATACGGGGGCCTGAATTAAATAAATCGAAATATCTCGCTTATTATTGATTTTTGTGAAAAATGTAACATAACAAAAGTTTCTTTAAAAATAATGTCCGATAAGTTTTATTCCTTGCAAAATTTTGATAGGACTGATATTTAATGAGATAAATGAGTTTTAAAATTAAAATAACTGCCATCTAAGGCCGTGTAATGAATTAAAAAACAAATAACTTCGTCTATAAGGGGCCTTGGACACAACAATCGAAAGCTATGAAAGATAGCCTACAGAGAATGTTTCTGTGTTTGTATGAAGTAATATCTGAAGCTAAATTAACCGATTTGTGTAATTAATTATTATTTCACCATTGGAAAGTGTAGTTTCTCTAGATGGACATAATGCTATAATGTTATTACAGTAACTTCGGAGCGAATTGAGGACAGATAAGATTAAAATAGCTTTCTTATGCACAAACAACTTGATAGGCTATTCTGTGTATTCGTTTCCTGTATTTCTTAAAATAATGTTTATCTCAGAGAATTAACGAAATACAAGAGTGTATTGATTTAATATGCAGTAATAATATGTTAGCTTAGCGTTCCATTATTTTATAATCCAAATTTTACTATGCTCAATTGAATCGTGTTAAAATACATAAAATACATATGCATTAAATGCAATGCAAAAAAATTGGGTAATGAGCCAAGCAGATTATGTTGCGCTGTTGTAAAATAAAATTTGTTCCTCCTGAGATTCAAGAGTCCCCATAACAAATTAAAAACGTACTTATCGATGTACATCCGTTATCAACACATTTTTATATATAATATAATATAATATAATATAATATAATATAATATAATATAATATAATTTAAGTTATTTAAAGGGTTCAGAATCATATTGGCCCAAGCGCCATTTACTGAATACGTAGAAAACAAGGGTTAAAATTAAGTTATTATCATAATTCAATGGAAACATATAGCAAGTAAAATAAAGTATACACAATAAATGTAAACGATATGTCAGTCTTCATTAAAGTATGGATGCATGTAATAAAAATTAATAAACATATTAAAGGAATTGTCATTGCAATAAGTGGTCTCTGGACCAAAATGATCGCATTTTAAATATTTAAATACAATTTAAATTAAGTAACATATTAAACGATTTATCCTTCTATCAAACACGAATCTTCCCTGGATCAAATGTCCTATTTTAATTATGTAATTACTTTATATTTATTTCTAACGGGTACAGCGGAGCGCACGGGTACGGCTAGTTTATATATATATAATTATATATATTTATTTATCTATTTATTTATTTTATTTATTTATTTATTTATTTATTTATTTATTTATTTATTTATAATTCAATTGAAGAAAATTAAAGTTCCATAGATTTTTAGGTACATAATATGATGAAATTATAATCCTTCACTAAATACGCTCACTTTCGACGGAAATTTAAATTTATTCATGTTCCTTCGTTATCGATATTATTAAATCAATCAGCAATTACTTCATAAAGCAACCAGCAACTAATACATTTTTATTTAGTTTCTAAAGAATTTCGGAAGTACTTAGGCCTATAAGTACCATAACTGGAATGTTTTCCTTCGAGATCGAAAATGATCGTCTGCTCTACTCTATCAAATCCATTCTTCGCTATTTTTGTATCCAGTTATGAAAGCATAACGAAAGTACAAGAGCAGCCGATACTTTCACGAGTCGAACTAAGTTATCTTGAGGATGGATTTATTTTAGTAGTTTATTTTACAACGCTTTATCAACATCTTAGGTTATTTCGCGTCTGAATGAAATGAAAGTGATAATACCGGTCCGGGGTCCAACACCGAAAGTTACGCAGCATTCGTTCGTATTGAGTTGAGGGAAAACCCCGGAAAAAACCTCAACCAGGTAACTTGCCCCGACAGGGAATCGAACCCGGGCCACCTGGTTTCGCGGCCAGACGCGCTAATTGAGGATGAAATTTGTTAGTATTTTCGAAAAGTAGGATAAATTATATTTAGACAGATGGTCGCAAAATCCATATTGGTTGAAGTTTTCGAATTGAAAAAAAGAAAAATTACAGTACGCTAACATAATGCTTCAATGTCATAGTTATCCAAAATAAACCCCAATCGGACTCATAGGTTAGTTCGGAACCTCAGCTTCGTAAGCGAGTGGTGGGACAGTTTGGGTATCGGTGCGTGTTGTATAACTAAAATGTGACACACGAGTAGCTTATTTTCTGTGACACACAGAGGAGGAAGAGCGGGTGCCACCTGTTGTGACAGTAATGACATCTTCCAGACTTCTGCCTGCTGATCAACCCGCTGTGGGTGAGAGTGAATTCGTGTTCTAGTTTACTTCCCACAGTAAAGTGACTTTTCTTGTCAGTAATATCCTGTAGGATGTCGTTCTCTGTGATGCAGTGTTAAACTTCACTGCCTTTAGATTTTAAGTTAGCTGATACTAGCCAAGAAGTGTTTATAAGTTGATAAAAGTCTTATTATATTACCTATGAGAGGGAAGGAAATCAGGTTGTTCGTGATATAGAATAATAACACGTAAGTGAAATCTATATTTGAATTGCTTAGAATCATAAATCACTTGTTCCAAAAATGAAATTTTTTTGCAAACGAGGGAAAACATATTTGTAATATTTGGAGTCCATTTTCTTCACAATGAAGGTTAATAAATGAAAGAGCAATGATTAAAAACTACTATTCAGATTTGTAACCGTATTTATTTATACAGGAGTAAAAGTTATTTAGCTTTAAATTATGGATCATACGAGTTTTGACAATGACCTTTGGATCATGAGTGTTCTGAGAGTGCTCCGTTTGGAACATGGGAGTTTAGAAAGTGACCAGTTGGGATCATGTGGGATTTGACAGTAACGAATTGTAATATTACACAAGAACATTACCTCAAGCATATTTTGAAATTCATTGTAAAAAAATAAGTGTTCAATTTTTAAATTCTTTAGATAAGTACATTTTACAAAATAACAGAGTATAATACAGAGTGGACTGCTGGAATGTACCTAATTTCAATTGTATATGACTGGTAAACGGTTAACGAAATAGAAACCTACAGTAACGTTTATATGAAAGGAAAACTCTATAACAACAAGTTTCGATACGCATATCACCATATCTCTGCATGAACTCCAGCTGACACTGTGACGATATCGAGGCGATGAACGATTTTTTGCCAAGCACGTTGGAGCATGTCTCCTGGAATGCCTCTATGATGCGCTCCCGAAGATCACGAAGATCTCTGACTGGGGTGGCGTACACTTTATCTTTGACGTAGACCCAGAGAAAGAAATCGAGCGGTGTTAAATCCGAAAATCTCGAGAGCCAAGCGACCGGTCCTCCCCTACCAATCCAAAGGGCAGGGAACACGTTGTCTAAGTCGTACGAACGTCATTGAACCAGTGTGGAGGAGCGCCATCTTCCTAGAAAAGGATGTTAGGCTGCAGTTGTTCAATTTATGGAAAGAAGAACTGCTCCAGCTTGTCAAAATATGTGGTACCACACGCAGTTTTCTCGGCGAAGAAAAACGGTCCAATGCAATGACCTGCTGCTGTGACAAACCGCACCACACATTTAACTTGTATTGCTTGAGGATTCTGCGATCCCCAGATCCGCACATTATGCCGGTTTACTTTATTTGATACATGGAACGTGGCTTCGTCCGAGAAGAAAATCTTGGACATAAAATCAGGATCAACGCCGAGACGGTCTAGCATCGTATTGGCGAATTCCACTCGTTTGGGTTTGTCATCCGGCTCCAGACGTTGCATTAACTGCACTTTGTATGCGTACAGTTTGAAACGTTTGTGGACAATTCGTTGCAATGTTGAATTTAGTACTTGAAGTTGCCGCGAAGCTCTTCTTAATGACTTCCGTGGGCTTCGCTCATACGCGGCTTGAACATTTTCAACAATTTCGTCGGATGTTCTACGACCACCAGCATGCTTCTTCAACACTGATCCTGTAGCTAAAAATGTATCGTGCCACTTCTTAATGCTTTTAGCAGTTGGAACATTATGGTTCAACACTCACCGATACTCCCTTTGAATTCTAACAATTGATTTAAACTCCGTATGCCACAACACAATTTGCGCTTTCATCTGCGGTGTCGCCATTTTGACAATCGATACAATCTACGAAAAGAAACCGTGTCTGTGCACCATCTACCGACAGGATTCGAAACTTGTTGAGTTTTCCTTTCAAATAAACGTTACCGTAAGGTTCTATCTTCAACCGTTCACCAGTCACATACAATTGAAATTAGGTACATTCGAGCGGTCCACCCTGTATAAATTGAGGGGCCCAGTCAGAGCGAAGGATAAGTCTCAAATCTTGGAATAGAGAAATTAAGTATTCTCAAAACATTCTGCAAATTTCTGGTGGACATTTAAAACTCCATTGGAGTAAGCTATTGCCAGAGATATTGCAATTATGACACAACATTCTAGAAACTAAAAACTAAATTTTCTTAGAAAAGCGGGTTCTCCCCTTATTTGAGTCGATCCCTCAATTTACAACCTACAAAAGAAAAACTGATTATAAATTTTATAAAAACTCGAATTTTCTTTACTACTTTCCTTTGTATCACAAGATTAATATCTGCTTCCACCAATTTGCACATATGTTCAGTATTGTCCAATTGATTATTATTCACGGCACCATCAATGACATGCATGTAGAACTTGAATATATTATAATTGTAATAAAACACTTGGCCCTGCTTAATTTACCAATACATCACTAGGAGCCATGCAGGATCAGTGTGTCTAATGCCTACCCACCACTTTGGCGGGCCACGTTATGCATGATGTGTATCTGTGAAGAGTTAATGGAGTGTATGTGTAAGTTTATTGTAGGGAATGAGTGAGGATGATCATGGTGAGGAAGGGAGAATGGGAAACCCAGTGCCGGCACGTAGCCTACTACAAATGGAAGATAATGAGACAAAGGAAATGCAAGGAGAATAAGAGAAATACAAGAACAATTGTTAGTTCTATAAGAAGGTCAATTCCCATACATAGTGAGAAGAAAGAAGTATTCTGCGTCAAAAGTGATTGGAACTGTTTCAAGAAATCATCTTTTCTTTAATTAAGGTATTTTAATTTTTACTAGAAACTTATATTCCATTTCCATGATTCCTATATGAAGTGACTTGAAGCCACTGAGCATAGAAAAAAAATGCGTGCAATAGTTGACGAAAAATCTCTGTACAGCTACGGATTGACGGCATGCTGACAACCAGTTCAGTGTCACAAATGCTGGAAGCGTATTTGAGTAAAAATAATAAAATTATTAAAGTCGATTTGTCGCAGCCTCACAATTCTTTCCTTATTCTTCGTATATTCAGAAAGTTAAAAAAAATGTATTCTGCTTACGTATTGTATTCGTATTGTTCCTATCAGATTCTTTGTTCGGCATGGATAACTTCAAAGGTCAACGCTTCCTACGATACTGTGTATGTTTATGTAAAGTGAATTATGACAATTTTGTTTCCTGAAGTAATAATAATTATGTACGTGTTCAAAGGCGCTGTTCTTCACAAGCCATAACACAGAATGTTTAAGTACTTACGTGGAATAACATAGACACACTGACTCTGAAGGGCGTCACCACGATGCATATCCTGTAATGTTCCGTGTATGTGCACATATGTGAATATGTGAAGGCATGTCTCTCATCAGAAGACCCCGCCTGGGAGGTTGGATGGAAACTACTGTCTCTTGTAATGTGAGGATTTCACTTCGGCGCAACGGTAGACGGAAGACTAGAGCAATAGTTCCCAACCGATGAGCCGCAGAATTCCATCAGTTTTTAATTTAAGGCTTTCATGTCATTCACAAAAATTAGACAACATCTGGATCTCACATTACAAGAAATAAATTAATTTATTAATGTGTTCTTTCATTTTGCTTTGAAGCTAATATCTGTCGATCGTCGTTCGTACCAACTCTTTCTGGTTGAGGATCGGTTTCCAAAATGTGGAATAGTCTAACTTTCAACTACTTTTTACAGCAACAGCGTATTTTGTGTAAGCAGACATTTTTGGCTTAAAATAAAACAAAAAGCAAGGAATAGAGTCAGCCTTTCCATTGACCGACTTACTGACTGACTGACTGACTGACTGATTCACTGACTGAATAACTGACTGATTCACTGACAATAACTCACTGACAGACTGACTGACTGACTGACTGACTGACTAAATGAATGTCTGACGG
Organism: Periplaneta americana; assembly: GCF_040183065.1. NCBI lineage: Eukaryota > Metazoa > Arthropoda > Insecta > Blattodea > Blattidae > Periplaneta > Periplaneta americana. The sequence continues at coordinate 78,032,876 of NC_091123.1, read as the reverse complement.
ATTGACCAATTGATTGATTGGCTGACTGACTGACTGACTGACTAAATGAATGTCTGACGGATTGACCAATTGACTGACTGGCTGACTGACTGACTGACTGACAGATTGACTGACTGACTGACTGACAGATTGACTGACTGACTGACTGACTGACTGACTGACTGACTGACTGACTGACTGATTGACTGACTGACTGACTGATTCACTGACTGAATAACAGACAGACAATCAGCACTGTCCTGACTGACTGATTAAATGATTGACTCACTGAATGAATGATTGAATGACTCACTGTTTCACTGACTGACCTATCTAAATCACTGACTGACTGAATGACTGACTGATTTACTCGCTGATTCACTGACTGACTGATTCACTCGCTGATTCAGTGACTGACTGATTGACTAACTGACTGATTGATTGATTGATTTATTTATTTATTCATTCATTTATTCATTTATTTATTCATTCATTTATTCATTTATTTATTCATTCATTCATCCATTCATCCATTCATTCATTCATTTATTCATTCATTTATTTATTTCTTTATTTATTTATTTATCAATTGTCTGACTGGCTGATTAACAGACTGAATGTCTGAATGTCCGATTGACCAATTGACTGACTAGCTGACTTGCTGACTGACTGATTGACCAACTGACTGATTGACAGACCTAATTGACTGATTGACAGACTTACTGACTGACTTATAGAATAATGTGAGAATAGTAACTTAAATTATAGCACAGGCAGCTTATTTAATGTCTTTTCGATTAACAAAATAACACTAAAAGCCAGGAAACAAAAACACATAAATATGAAGGAATAAACTAATGAGTTGAATTTCATGCAGTGATAACTTTCCTATAGAAAATCAAATAAAGAATAAGATAAGTGATAACTCACTGTTAATGATGTGCACGTATTTTAAAAACGAACTCTCAATAATTGTCTTTGATAAACGTTTGCTGGTTCCGCTTCCAATCCAAGCTTAACATTTTCCTAAAATAAAGATTGCGAACTGGAAAGGCGAAATTGTAATTAAACCTACACTATATAATTCCTAGGGTTTGAAGATTACTGTATATTTCAACACCTAGGTTATAGTTATAGACCAGGGCTGGGTACCAAGAGCGGATTCTACTCTCAAAGGGAGCCATATGACTTCTCTTCAACCCCTTTCTTCCCCGCCGAACACCGCGCAGCGTTGATGACGTGAAGGATGAATATTAAACGTCCCCGTTTAGAGTTTGAATTCGCTCCCGGTGTCCAGCCCTGCTGTAGACGATGAGCGAATTTTAAAAAATTAATTTTTAAAACGATGTTGTCGTTAGTTTTCTTTCTCGCACATTAAAGTCATTTTATACTCCATTAGCTGGCCCAGCCGAGTGGTGTTCGTCACAGACTGGGATAGGCATATATGAGGTCCTTTGGTAGAAGTCTTACACTCTATCTTATTATATTGGTTTGAATATATCATTGTTAAATAATTTTTATATTTTCATTACATTTATATTTTTTTTTTTAACTTACACTAAGATTAAACATATTTCTCGAATTCTGAAACTAGTTATAGAAGATATAATCTATCTGCTTGTCTGTATGATACGGTGAAATACTGCTATATTGAAGTCTATTAATGAATCGGAAAAATATCGAAGATTCGTAAAACTTTCCTGATTATAAATTCGAAGAAACTTTCGTTAAAATAGCCAATAACAGTCTGGCCAAAATAAACAACGGCAAACCAGAAATGCTACCGAAAAAACAATTGCTGGACATACGGTAGTTCATTTAAGAAATATTTACAAACTATGGAGTCTTATCAAGCAGACATCATAGGCCTACTGTAGGCTACTTTGCCTGTGTGGGGGAGACTGAAAATTTTCTTCTCGAATATGAAGACCTGGATGGATAAGAATATTCACTTTTAAATGTAATCTCCATACGTAAATGTGAATCACTGCCAATTAAATTAATTTTTTGAGAAGAACTGATGGCTATACTAGATTATACAAGAAGAAAAATTTTGATATTTTGAAAGGATTAAATATTGACCCAATTTTAGAGAAAATTCAAAATTAGAGATAGAAATGGAAATCTCATACACTCAGGATGCCTAGAACAAGGATACCACGCCAAGCACTAAATTACAGCCCTTTAGGAACAAGATCTTTGGGCTGTCCGCTGAAACGATGGAGTGAGACAGTAACATGCCACCAGGCTTAATACGTGATAGGAAGAAGAAGAAGAAGATGTAATCTGCTCTAAGTTCTAGGGAAAGTTTAAATCCTTAAAAATGTCTAGAACTATAGCCTAGCTACAATGTTATAGCCCATTCGTTACCTCGAGAAACCAATGCTCGCTCCGTAGTTTATAGTAAGAAACATATGGTAGGCATAAGCGAGCTATGATGAAGGATGGGTGGAACGGAGAAAAATTCTCTCTGGCACCGGGATTTGAACCCGAGTTTTCAGCTGTACGTGCTGACGCTCTATCCACTAAGCCATACCGGATTCCCATTCCGATGCCGGTTTGAATCCTCTTAGTTTAAGTTCCACCTCTTAGGTTCCCTTTAGTGACCAACCCTCATGTACTGCGTCACAGATGTGTGACAGTGGCACAATGTCCAACACATTAATGTGCAAAGGTGCACTCACTACGAGTGACTAAGCGGTCGGGATCCTTCATATCATGAGGCAGAATTTCTGCATGGAAATATCATATGTACTTCGGTACATCGTAATATATGATATTCGAAAATAATCACTTATTGATTTAAGATGGCGGATCTTGGCCGCTTAGTCACTCGTAATGAGTGCACCTCTGCACATTAATGTGTTGGACATTGTGCCACTGTCACACATCTCTGACGCAGTGCATGAGGGTTGGCCACTACAGGGAACCTAAGAGGATTCAATCCGGCATCGGAATGGGAATCCGGTGTGGCTTAGTGGATAGAGCGTCAGCACGTAGAGCTGAAAACTCGGGTTCAAATCCCGGTGCCGGAGAGAATTTTTCTCCTTCCACCCATCTTTTATCATATGATGACGCAGAATTTCTGCATGGAAATATCATTTATACTTCGGCACATCGTAATATAATGTAAGTGAGCTAGCTAGCTACAAGTGGAAACGTAGCGAGGGAGTGAAGCTTCTAGTCAACTTTCTTCTTCCCCTTATTCGCAGATAGGTTTCGCGAAATGACGAATGAAGGAAACGAATGTACAAAATGACCTTAAGGTGTACGTTCCATGAAGTTTATACTGCATACCTTCAAATAAGTTCTAATTTAATTGCCGACGATCGACATGTCAGTGATCTATGATAAATTAGAGGAGAAAAGGAATTACAGAAAAAATCCCAGTCATTCCATTTTAGACTAGAAGCTTCACATGCGCACAACGACCGACGTCTTGCAACCTCCTTGGCCCGCGTACAATAAACATGCTGTACATACATGTCATGTCCGAGTTATGCCGCTTGCATAGAGCATCGCTGCGGGGGAGTCGGATTCGTTCAATATTCACTGCTTTTAGGTTTCCAACGATATTATCGGGTCTTTAGCTCAAGTGATAAGCCTGCGCATTGGCACGGCAGTGATGAAAGAGATGCGACTTCGGTAGCTCTGGTTCTCCTGTCACATCTGAGAGTGAGTTATACTCATGCGCACTGGCCACATTCTCATTCCGATGGCTGTTTGCGATTGGGGGAGATGATGAATAAATTAATGAAATGTCTGGCAGAATACAAGGACATTTGACTTCTTGGCAAGATTATTGGGAATTCTACTATGATAAAATCTCAAATATTTTGTTTATGTTTGCTTCAAAAATATTAATTTCACTGATATTCGTATTTGTCATACAGTCATAGAATACTTCAAGTACTTGATCCTTTACAACGATGTGAGAAAATACAACGATGTGAGAAAAAACAAATGACTCTATTATATAGTGTGATTACAAAAGACTACCTCTTTCTTGAAAGGCTTTATAGACTTTTTATAGGCTCCAGTTTAACATGGGAAAAACATATCGAATAGGCCTAATATATGCACAAAGTTATCAAGAGTTATATATTTATTAAAGGAATGAGTGACTTGCTTTTCTCAAAATTATTTAAGATGTGCCTACTTTTCGTTCTTTCAGTTGATAATTCGGTATGCTTTAATTTTCTGAAGAAATGGTAGGAAAATTGGGAGTTTCTTGATTTTGCAAAAGAAAGCCATTAGAATTCTATGTCAATCAAACTATCTTGAACATTGTCGACCACTTTTCAAACAGTCACAGATATGAACTGTCATAAATTTATATATATATATATATATATATACACGACCTAATCCTTTACACTCGAAAAAATATAGACAATCACTCAATAGTAGCCAATACACATGATCATGAAATTAGAAATAGTGAACAAATTAATATTCCATACTGCTGATTACATAAAACTAGTACAAATTTTTCTGTCATAGAGGTGAAATTATATAATAAGCTTCTCAGTCAATATTATAAATTACCAACCAATAGTTTCAAAACTAGATTTTATAATTGGCTTTTAATTAATCCTTTCTACTCTGTAGATGAGTTTCTTAACATAAATTCATGCGAAATTGTTTTTTAATAAATAAAGTTATTTACATTTAGTTACAAATATTACATTAAGAATGAAGTGTGTTCATTAATTTTTAGAGTTTCAAAATATTTTGTGTTTTCATTCTAATTAAACTTTACTGTTTTCAATTATATGTGTATTTTCAAATGTATGTTTTTTTTTTTTTCCTTCTGTATTGTGACGAAGCCTATCACTGTATGTTTAATGGCTTAATAAATTGAATTGTACTGAATATATTTACAATACTGGAAAATTTACAACCCGGGTTCACCATTCCCTTCAATAATTACATTGTAAAGTTTAATTTTGATTACCATAACGTCACAGAAGTTTGATTTTCACTTCAAAAATATTCCATGTGACCACCACGAGAAACCCGAACTGTGTCAACTCGGTAATCAAACTCATCTCACATTCTTTGTAGCATGTCCGTTGTTACTGTTTGGATGACTGCAGATATTCGCATTTTTAGTTCGTCAATATTAGCCGGAAGTGGTGGAACAAACACTTGATCTTTTATGTTCCCCCACAGAAAGAATCGCAGGGGATTAGATCAGGACTTCGTGGTGGCCAGTGATGAAGAGCCTGGTCGCGATCTGCTCTACGACCAATCCATCGTTGCGGCAAATTTTCATTCAAGTATCTTCGAACTGAGCCAATGAGGTGGCGCTCCATCCTGCTGGTAAATGAAGTTTTTTTATTCTAGCTGAGGAAACAATCTGTGTTGCAGCATTTCCAAGTAAACGTACGGTCACACGTCGCTATCTTTGCTGCGCAACTTTTGTACTGCAATTGCAAAAGTTGCGTGTTGTGTTCAAAAGTAGCGCGCTGCACGCTACTTTTCGAGCTGCGCAACCCTAGCGCTGCAAAAGTTGCAACTGGAGGTTGCGAGTCTGTTCGCACACACAAGGTAGTGCAGCCACAGTCTAGCTGCAGCTTTTCATCTCCGTGTTGACTTTTCAATATACGAGGGGGATCCAGGAAATAACGACCGTTCGCGCATACCCGCCGCGCAGCTGACTCCCCTTCCTTGTTTGAAGGTCAACTGGCTTCCTTAACATGTGTTCTCATAGTGTAGTGAGTACTGGTTGCAACAAGTCGCCATTATGCATTTTGTGTTACTTCAAAATGAGCGACGTGATTGATAATCCCGCCGACTGTGAGGTGAGGAGTGTGATTCGATTTTTGAATGCCCGACATTTGAAACCTGCAGAAATTTACCGGCAATTGAAAGAAGTGTATGGTGATGCTGTAATGAATGAAAGAAATGTGAGAAAATGGTGCGAAATGTTCAACAATGGGCGAACAAATGTCCACGATGAAACTCGACCCGGACGCCCATCACTCATCACAGAAGACTTGAAGACTAAAGTGAACGACAGAATCTAGCAAGACAGGCGCACATCACTCGACGAATTGCATATTGCCTTTCCTGACATTTCTCGTTCTTTGTTTGGTGAAATTGTGTCGCAACATCTTGGCTACCACAAAATCTGTGCACGATAGGTTCCACGGCAACTGAGTGACCAACACAAAACTCAGAGAATGGCCTCAGCATTGACATTCTTGATGCGATATCACACAGATGGAGACGCCTTTCTTGATCAAATTGTGACTGGTGATGAGACCTGGGTGTCTCACAACACCCCAGAGACCAAGCGCCAATCACGTCAGTGGCATCATCCCTCATCACCCAAGAAACCGAGAAAATTCAAACAGACTCTCTCAACACAAAAAGACAGGGCTACTGTCTTTTGGGATCGCAAAGGTGTTCTTTTGCTGGATTTCATGCCAAAAGGCACTACGATCAATGCAAATCGTTATTGTGAGACTTTACGAAAACTACGGCGAGCCATCCAAAACAAGAGGCGAGGAATGCTTTCGAGAGGAATTGTGCTTCTTCACGACAACGCCCGCCCGCACACTGCTGCTTCAACTCGAGAATTGCTGGATCAATTCGTTGGGAAATCTTTGATCATCCGCCCTATAGTCCAGACCTTGCTCCTAGCGATTTTCACCTTTTCACTAAGCTGAAAGACTTTCCGGGTGGTACGCGTTTTGGAAGTGATAAGAGTTGAAGAGGACAGTGAACACCTGGCTTAATCAACTGGCGGCAGAGGAGTATAACACGGGTATTCTAAAGCTAGTGAACAGATACGACAAATGTTTAAATGTAGGTGGTGATTATGTAGAGAAGTAAAGGAAGCTTCAGTTATGTAACAGACTTTGTTTTTTTCAAATACATATTTTTTTTTTTTTTTTAATTATTACAACAAAACGGTCGTTATTTCCTGGATCCCCTACATTTTGTTGTTATGTTCAGCAGTAGAGTTTCGGATTATGAAACTCATGCGATAGCTTACTTATCTTTTATTTGCCTTTCTGTCCTAACAAATATTCAGAAATTGGCATTATTTTTACTATAAAGCTATTAAAAATGCCTATATACTTAAATGATAACCAAGAACATATTCATGTAATCAATGTTGGCAACCCTTCTGTTTGAAATTACGTTATGGAAAATTAAAAAAATGAATTATGTCGTCGGCAAATATACTCAGACTGTGTTGTACATATAGTAACTGTTACAAATAATTTATTTTCATCACATCTAACATTAAAATACATCCAAACAATAAAAGTATCATTGGCACATTTGGGTGGCAACATTGGTCGCAACCGCTGCAAAAGTTCCGATATAAAAAATGCTGCGGCTGCAACACTGGGAATCCAGTTCAGACGTCGCTACTTATAAGCTGCGAGCAGCATAAAAAAGTAGCGGGCAGTAGGTTCGGCAGCCGCTACTTTTCGGGTTGCACCGTTGTTCACACGTCGCAGTAGAGCTGAGACGAGATGTTATGGCACCAACATGCGCGAAGTTTTGAATTGCCGGGCAGCAGGGTAGAAGAGTGGGGGTTGTTTGGGTTACGGTTCTCAAGCTCAGAGCGGCAGGCATATCCGTTTCATCTCTTTCCAAAAACATTCGACTTACCTTAGTATCACCACTTTCCTACTCAATAGTCCGAAGGTACCTTTTCATTCATTCATTTATTTTATTCCATAGATCTTACATGAGCAATGAAGCTTTAAGATGTGGAACATGTCAACATTTTACAATATTACAATTACAATTTTTACAAATTTTTATAGTTTTACAATTTAGTAATTTTCTACAATTTTTACAAATGGAATTACGCCCGCTATTCCATGTTTATATTCTTATTCTCCATCCGAATCAGACGACTGATCTGTGCTGGAATCAGATGTCCCTAAGTTTATGGAAATGTTCTCCAAAAGACTGTCCATCACGTGCTCAATTTCAATGTAATTATTCTCTACTTTCTTCACATAAACACTGATATCCATTCTTGGAAGAAGCGATTGCAGAGTCGGCCTCTGCTTATGCGTAGCGTAGAAATTATAAATGAGTCTTCTTATGACTTCCTCATCAAAACTATCTACAGCTGCAACAATCTTCTTCTTCGGCTGTGATTTTTCCGGACTGGAGAAAGATCTGCTGTACCTGCCTCAATATTTGTCCCTTCTTTCCTGATTCTTGCCAAGGTTCGCTTTGAAATACCAGTGGCAGCCAGTACTCTTGCACACACGCTTTTCAATGGAATTGGTATTCCGTTTACAGCCTCTTCTGACATGAATTTCCATACATTGTATGCTATTTCATGTCCTTGACTATGAACTACTCTATGATTTCACACCTTAGACAATGCCACAATGACGACGCTCAGAAGAACAATGTTTTCAGTATTAGCAATAGCGGTAGTAGCAGAACGATCTGAACACTCGGAATGCTAGTAACCAACTAACCCAACACCCCTCCAGTTTAGTGTGAGGGCGAGTCCAAGCAAACGAACTAAAATTCGTCCCTCGCGCCGGTGCCATAACTTCTTGTCCGGGCTCTACGAGAGTTGCGCAGTTTTTTGTACTGCAGCGCTGCAAAAGTAGCGATATGTGATCGTAGCTTAAGAATTACTATTAACAGTGGCCACTTGAAAAAAAAATGGGCCGAAAATTAGCGACATATCTCGGCAACCAACCAAATGAAACTTCAGAACGTCACCTCTACAATGATATGTCCAATGACGCTCTAAGTTGCTATATTGCTTATTGTTAGTAATAAAACTCGTGCTCAGGGAATTATCTAAACACATACTTAACACAAACAAAGATAATTATTTGATACAAAAATACAATTTAAATTTTAACAACTTAAATTACACAAATACATATACATACATACATACATACATATATATATATATGTATATATATATATATATATATATATATATATATATATATATATATATATTTCGGAATATGTATGCTAAGACTTTCCTATGTTAAATTTCAACATACCTCGTTAACATGTTTCGACCTATTTATGGCTCATCTTCAGAACTGGTCGTTGTTGGTCTTGGCGCTACTTGTTCTGTTTCCTGTGAGGTTGTGTTCCTGTGGTATAGTGTAGAGTCAAAGAGTGTGTGTGTTTTGAAGTTGAGTTGTGTTGAGAATTTCCTTGGGGTGTGTTTTTGTGTGTCTGTATATTTCATATTGTTCTAGTGTGTTTAGTTTCTGGCTTTTTGGTTGGATGTGTAGTATTTCCATGTCTGTGTTGATGTCTCTGTGGGTGTGGTTAGTATTTGTGATGTGTTCTGCATATGTGGAAGTGTTTTGTAATTTTGTTATGGCTGTGATGTGTTCTTTGTAACGTGTTTGAAACGATCTGCCTGTCTGTCCTATGTCTCTCAACACGATGTCTCTCAACACACAACTCAACTTCAAAACACACACACTCTTTGACTCTACACAGGAACACACCCTCACAGGAAACAGAACAAGTGGTGCCAAGACCAGCAACGACCAGTTTTGAAGATGACCCATAAATAGGTCGAAACATGTTAACGAGGTTCGTTGAAATTTAACATAGGAAAGTCTTACCATACATATTCCGAAGTGATACAGTGTTAAAAGTTGTGTAATCAAGATGTGTGTGTATATATATATATATATATATATATATATATATATATATATATATATAAATTAAATTCCTAACGCTATTTTTTTAATTTCTGATACTAAAATTTTCCAAATTTGGGTATTTTTTTATTATTTTATTATATAACCTTGGGCCAAAGTAGGTGCCATGGCTAAGAGTTGTGCTTGTCAAACATCTTGGTTCCTCTAGTCGTATAAAATCGGATCTTTTAGTTCCATATTTATGATGATACAATTTGGATTTATTACAATTTTTATGTATGAAGTTTAATAAGGCAGTATAATAAATTTGTTTAATTTCGTCAACAATTAAAATATAATTGTGTATTAAATTGTATATGTGCTCATTAGCTATTATTTCCTCTCATACCATGCTGCACAAGGAAGAAGTGAGTGGTAGTGCTTCAAGTTAAAGAATTTTCACATAACGGTTACAAATAACATGCAAACTTCTGCCCAGGATGGTCTGAATACTAGGTCAGCAATGTCAACACTCTGCCTCTCTACTACTTCGTCTGGTTAATGTTCACTTAAAGACTATATTGCCTTCCGATATTAAAACGCGAATCACTCAAAGTAACGGCACTGTCGACTCAATCCGTTTGCTAATTCTTTGAATGCTTAATGTCTGAAGCTAGTGCGGCGTATGAAGAAGAGAGCGCAAGCCTTGAGGCCGCAGGATAATATTTGAAGCACGAGGTGTGGAAATAAACATCTCGCATAGACTTGCTGTGAATCCGAGCTCATTATACTACGTGGTACAGTGCGCACATTTAGGTAATAAAAATAGAGATATTCCTCTGGAAGCCATAAAGTAATATACTGTAATGCAAGACTTAATTGGGCGTCATTTTTTCAAAACATGTTGAATATTGTCATGCAGAACGAAAACCTTCAAAATAATAACTTAACGGTTTAGCGTCTTGCATGCAGAGCTGACGTGTGTGTTTTATTTCTTTGGCAAAAAAAAAAAAGAAGAAGAAAAAAGATGCCGTAGGAAATTACTATTTTTTTTTCTTGTTTTGTGCATTGTAAATAGTAATTTAAAATTGTCTGCTTTCTATAAATTTGTAGTACCGGTATTTTATTTTATCTTTTACACATCAAACTCGTCTTTTTGTCACAATAATTACGATTATGATATTAAAATTGGTTAACTTTGGTATAAGAGCAGAATCACATATTGTACAGTAGAGCGTCTCGTTTAGGCAGAGTGGAAACGTAGACAAAGTGCAGGTAACGTGTGGGGGGGAGGACGAGCCATACTATAAACACGAGGGATGCACAAGGTTTTAGTTACATTTATGGCGAAGCATTAATTGAAATTATATTTAAAAAACAGAAAACAAAAGAAAACAATTTGCATAACGTTATCATATACACGAAGCAATTGTAACGTCGAAATAATTCAATATAACAAATCAAATTTGCTCCTTATAGCTATGATGTTGCTTTCAAGCAGCATTTTTTACGGTCATGAATTTCATTCTCTTTATGACTAACATAATATCACTGTCTTCTCTGGCCGAATTAATAAAACTACAGTAGGCCTATATGAGTCTGAAGTGACAACACTATTTCCTAAACGTAATTATCCCTTCTCAAAGTTCAATTTATTTAGGCACTGTACCTGACCACTTCAGACCAATATACTGTAGTTTTGTTAATTCTGCCACAGAAGACGGTGATATTATGTTAGCCATACAGAGAATGAAATTCATGACCGTAAAAATGCTGCTTGATAGCAACATCATATAAGTCGCAAAATTTGATTTGTTATATTGAATTATTTCAACGTTACAATTGCTTGTTTGTTAAAATGTATATGATAACGTTATGCAATTTGTGTTCTTTTGTTTTTGGAAAATATATTTTCAATTAATGCTCCGCCATAAATGTTTTAACTAAAACCTTGTGCATCCCTCGTGTTTATCGTACGGCTCGTCCTCCCCCCACACGTTACCTGCACTTTGTTTACGTTTTCATTGTGCCTAAACGAGACACTCTACTGTACGTTCTCTCGGAGGAAAATCAGGGGTGGGGACTGAAGGCAGAGTGACGCACAAGGTCACACAAGTTACTGCTGTTTCCTTCCTTCCGCGCAGAGCTAAACATGACATGGTTGCCAGTTTTGTAACTACTTGAAGTGCACGTAGTTTGCATTATGTGTTTAGTTTTTTTAGTGTATATTAAAATTAGTGAAATATGTGGCGACCATGGGAGTCTATTGAAGAGAGTGAACAACATAGTGATGACGACAATAACAGTAATGTTCGTACTTCTTCTATTAGAAGAGATCATTCATTTGAGAGAGACAAGTTGCACATGTTATAAAAAATGTATACTTATTTTTCAGTGAAGAAGAAGGCAAATATGATTCACCAATGCTAAAACTGTTCGCGCTACGGGTGTTTCAACATCATTAGTGATGAAAATAATTTCTATCAATATAACCGAGTATAACACTCCTAAAAAGAAAACTCAATTGCATTACAGTCACGAATTCAAGAAACTTGATTATTTCAGACGTGATATAATACGATGCACCATTTATGTATGTTACAACGACCACATATCCTCTACATTGGACATCATTTTAAGTGCCTGCAAGAAAAGACACAAGGCACAGATTGCGAATTGCTGTAAAAAAATATGTAAGACTCAATTGTTATAGGTTATACTATACTGAAATTTGTGAAATTTACAAATTTTGTGATATTAACTGCATAGGAGAATAAAACTACTATTACATAACTCAAATAAATATACTTTTTATCATATTTATAAAGTGGGTCTCAGAGACTCAACCATGCAGTTACGTAACTTTTCATGATACGTTCACTGGCTTGTTAATAACAATAATAATAATAATAATAATAATAATAATAATAATAATAACAATAATAATAATAAATAATAACTATAATAATAGTAGTCTAACAAGAATAACAAATGTTATTAGTGAAAATAAACATAGTTCGTAAGTCGGACGTTTAAGTGACATACTCTAGTAGGTGCTGCAACGCTGCTTCCTTAGTCGCGTGTCGAGTTGTGTAACAACCACCATTGCTTCGGTAGCTTACTCACTTATTCCACGCCTTCCCCTGGTTTTTCTCCGAGAGAATTCCATGTACCGGTACATAATAGGCTAATTTTATTGCTCTTCATAGTAAATTTAGAATTAGCTCAGTTTACTTGTAACAAAAAAACAGAAGAGATTAGATTTTTCACTGCTTGGTATAACTTAATTATCGTGTACCGGGAAATATAGATTCTCAAAGTAAATGGGACGGTAAGATAGATCAAAATGCTTTCTTTGGGTAGTGCGCAACGCGTCAGTTCAAATGGATTGTTCCTTTACGTTCTTTGTTAACTTCAGATAAACATGTGACATCAACACTTTCTTACACGAGGTAGCAGTTGGTCAGAAATCATACCCTTCCGTACACGATCTCTTATTATTTGTGAATAGCCTCATACATCGTTCTATAAAAAAATATCATATAGATAAATAACTATTAATACTTTCCATGAGAGAATGGTGCAGGAAAGAAATACCGATAAATGACAGTAATATAGTATGTAATATAGTAAAAATATGATAGGGCCTATAGACCTTAGGCCTAAATTACTTATTTCTACTTCTTCTCAATGACTAGTGCTTTTAAATTTTTATTTAAATAATTTGTATAGCATAGGTCTCCATTTTGTTTAAAAATTTTTGTTTGGAGAATGTTCAGTTTATACAGCATGATTCACGAGGATTTACCGTTACTTACGGAGCTTACTTCCGAAGACATTTTGAGCAAAAAATGTCATATAAACATTTGTCCTAATCCAATATTTTCAAAGTTACATTAATTTGAAGTTGTTAGTAAAATATATATTTTTCTTTAGTTTTACGGGTAAAAAAATATTACAAATAGAAAATGAACTATTCAGAAGTGTCCCTTGCATAGTGTGTGACCCAGTCTGCTTTATTTTTTTTTTCTTTCTCTCTAGTACTTATGGATATATTCTGTCTGGCTGATGTTCATTAAATTTAACTTTCTGTCGTCAGATTTTGATAATAAATTAAAGTATATCATTTACAAACTTCTGTAACATTTGAGGTACCTATTTATTTCTTCATCTTCCTTGTTTCTCTTCTTAGAGGATATTCTACCTCTCGCAAATGCCTGCCGTTATTATGTAAGCGATACCCTTCTGACATTCTTTTCTTCTAAATTCTGAAATTCCTTCACTGGGATGGTGCATCTTGAAGTGAGACAAATAGGCTGTAGGTTTGGTGCTCACATTGCAATTCATTTAGGTAAGTGGTCCATTACAAGTAGGTGAGAATCGCGTAAACTTCAGATTTGTTACCTCAATTATTCCTATTAGTTCTTTTCTTGCAATATCGAAAGTGTATACAGATTTCTTTTGCTATACAGGATGATTCACGAATGTTTACCGTCCTTTACGGAGCATATTTCTGAAAACATTTTGAGAAAAAATAATGTCATATAAACAAAGTTCCTATTCTCAATATTTTCAGAGCTACACTAATTTAAAGTTGTTTGTAAAATACATTTTTTTCTTTAGTTTGAAGGTAAAAGAATAATACAAATAGAGAAGTAACCATTCAGAAGTATTATTTCTTTAATTGGAAAATATTATGAAGCTAAAAATGTGCTGTGAACTCCTTAGTTGCTTCGTACAGACATCTTTTTCTGTTTTTAACTAGAAAATTACATTATTCTTACGCACCTATCACAACAATGATTACAAATCACACCATTTCTACCGACTTAATTATTTGCAGTTCAATTTTGCATCCTAATTTACAGTCTTGCAGAGTTTACAATACATTTAAAAAAATGTCGCCGTCCGCTTGAGTACACTTGGCCGCACGCTTGTGAACGGCACTCGTCGCTCTACGTAACTGCATACGGTTATCTTTGATTTCCGTAGCGCTCGCGCTGACTGCTGACTGCACGCTGAACAAGATCACGCGTTCACAGCAATGCGTTCCAATAATGAAACGTAACTCTTTAAATATTGAGAATATGGTTCATGTATATATGACATTTATTGCTCAGAATGTCTTCGGAAATAAGCTGCGTAAATTACTCGTGAATTACTCTGTATACTAGAGATAGTCAGAAGATGTAGATGGAGAACGGAGTTAGATATCTTTCTACGCCAATCGCCAAAGAAAAGCGTTTCTCGATCAAACATTTCTTTCCTCGTGCTCTAATGTCACGTGACAGACGCACAGGAAAAATCATTTACAAAACTTTCTCAGGCGGGAGCGCGCCTTGCATCAGGTACAGAAAAGAATGTACCAATTCAGAGCACTCCTGGAATATAACTCTTGGACGTTTGGCCCCAAACAGAAAAGTGGAAACAAAACTTGATTGGCTGCAAAGCTCATGACTAGACAGCAGATGCGGGATGACTTAAGGAAAAGTGAAGTTGTTTCGTATCAGAGTATATGGCACGTGCCGCGCCGTCCGTCTTTTGTGTACCTGGCGAGTACAGCAGCGTACAAAACGAATGAACCCCGATCTGTTCATAGTAACATTGCAACGCAATGTGTGCAGTTGTGTTATCCTGCTCAAGTATTCAGTACGAGTTGAATAGTGTAGTGCTGATCCATTCATAATGACAAAACGTTAAATTCGCTTAGAGATACGAAATTTATTAAGAAGTATGAGAGTGACATTTTATATATTAACGAAGACAATATCGTGTGTAATGTATGTAAATCTGAAATAAAAACCAGAACAACTCAGGCTATAGAGAAACAGTACATCGCAAAGGAAATGCGTTAAAATGGAATCTGAGGAACCATCTACATCATCATCATCATCATCATAATTTAGTTGTGCGGGTACAACGACACGTGCAACATGATGCTCAGTACAAATATTCCTCTAAAGAAATAGTGTGATCTCCATTTTAGAGGTTTTCTTTAGAAATTCTCTCCATACAAAAACTGTTTAAGAGATAGGCGAAGACGATTCAGCTTCGATAACTTACGAAAATATATCGTCGTTTACTGCAACGCTGGTAATTGCATCAATGATGACTAGCACTGAACCTTGCAAGGTATGCACTACAGTACTACAGTACGTTATTTTTCTTTTCCTTCTGACTGTACGGAGATACAGTAGCATGTTGACGACGTCTGTTTACGTTTAAAACCTGTTCAGCCAATGGTCTGAATGAAAAAAAATATAACATATAGTAAATGTCCACCTACATTCAACGATAGGTCATCCCGCATCCACTGTCTTCTCATGACTAAAGGCGACACAGAAAAGAAAGGTAGGGTACTCTTCGTCCAACCATCCATCAATAAAATTCTGTCCAGCCATACTACAGTCTACTAATACAAACCTGCCTGAACTTTCATAAACGATTCCTTAATTAAGATTCAATAAAAAGAGTGAAATTTCAGACAAGTTTTACTTAGTTGAAAGTAATTGTTCATAGCCACGTCGGGATGAAGACTGGACGATAAGACATGATTATAATTTCGAAGAAAAACGAGTCTAATTAATGTAGCATGGCTTAAGTACGACACTAACTGCCGTTAATTAATTAGTACAAGGTTAATATCGTTATTACCGCATGTAAAAACGCTTGACATGGGAGGAATAGGGCACATGTTGGAGATAGACCAGTGGCCTCTGGAATTCAGAAGCGGAAGCATTCTATTACAAGTCCGATGCAAGATTAAATAGAAAATGTGAAGGACGGTACAGGTCAGCAGGCCAGTCCCACAGAACAGGGAAAAAGGAAAAGGAACGAAAAATAGACGCCACCTATTAGGTTAAAACATTTGACGGAGATAAGCTTCAGAGTAAGCCTACTACAGCTCCAACATAATTAGGCCTAATCGTACTTTTCTTTTCATATTTCATTTTGCCTCTTAATAATGTAAAAATCCGTTTATTGATATGAAAGTTACAAATGTTATCGAACGTATATTCTAGTGACAGAAGCTCAGTTGTAACGCATTCATTTGCGTTAACCTTTTCCTGAGTCCTTGGCAGATCTTTTAATTCGTAACGTATACGAAATTAAATACTGTATCTACAATAATTATTTATGTGATTGTTCTTCAATGACCTCTTTACTGGTTCACAAAGGTTTGTCAGATTTTACTTAACAAACGTAAAATAAAAAACCGACAATTTTGTAATCTGTTTTTTTTAATAATGAACGAAATAAAAGAATTATAATTACAGTTATTATTTCATCTTCTCTGACCTTAATCTGTAAATTACGATTGCTATTTGAGAATTACAGTGGTAGTTATTAGGGCTAGGATTTTGAACCTATAAATCATGAAAAAATATCCTAAAAACAATGCATTTGTGACCTAAAAATTTCAAAAATGCCCTTAAAATGCCCTAAAAATTCATCTTACATAATTGGCTTAGTAGGAAAAGAGGTTTTGTACTACTTAATATTTAGACTAGTAATTAAATTAAATTTTACATAATTTTTTCTAAGTAGTACACTTTAATTAATTATTTTACCTGATGTAGTTTCCATGTATGATCGTTCACCTCTCCGTCGGTATGTGGACGTGAGGTCAGCAGTCGGCTGATCTGTCTTGGCCCTTCATGGGCTGTAGCGCCATGGATTTACTTTACTTTTAGTTTCCATATAGTCTACCACAAGGCCACTCTTATCCGGAACTAGCAGGTACAGAGGAGTCTATATTGAAGGGGTGGTTGGACTGATCCATTACATGGGGGTACTACATTAAAATGGCAATATTTGTGTAGAAAAACGATTAAAATATTATACAAAATAATGTGTATTAATGGACAAAATATGTAAAGAAAATATCAAAGGAAAGAAACTTTATTTTACATTAATAATGGGGATTTACGGCCAAAATTAAATGAAAATGCCTAAAATGACGGAATAAAATAAAAGATGCTCTTATGAGTTGAAACAGGCAAAAAATGCAAAAAAAATGACGTACCAATATGTCTTAAAACACTCAGTTTATCACATAACATATAAATACTAAAGCAGCTATGTTTCTGGCTTACTAGAAAAAAAGATGCAATTTCATCAAAATCCTAGCCTTAGTAATTATCATCTCTGGGCTGTATCTGTAGGTTACAAGGGATGGAAAATAAATAATTGTAATTGTAATTCTTATCTTCTCTGAATGGATTGTGTATTTTAGAAGGGGCATGAAATATAAAACTGCATCGTCTCTGATTAGCTTATGCCTATGTAGTTCGGAAGAAACGTTGTATACAGCGATAAAGTACAATTATAATTTTGTCATATGTGAATAAACCCTGCGGCTTAAACAGAACTGTAGATAAAAAAATTAAATAAAAGCTGTCAATTTTTCCTTTGATTAGACACTTGTAGTTTAAAAGATTATGACCTACTGAATTTCGAATTTTAATTTATGGCGTGTGAATGGTTTATGTAGTTAAGAAAAAATCGTTTAAGAATGGGATTCGTGTATTGCGTTATCTTTGAAAATCCTTCAAAAGGAACTGTAATTATAAATGTAATTTTATGATCTATGAATGGCCTTTATGATTTATAAGGAACTATAAATAAATACTGCACTTCCACTCAATAAATTGATCAATAGTGAAATGGTATAATGGCTAACAGGTAGAAATTTCAAAGTCTCCGTCTCTTCCACTATCCCAAAAATATTAACAGAGAGGTAAGAACAGGATGTCGAGTTCGAATCCGGCTCATGTCTGACAGCGCGACTAGAAGCCGATAGGTTCACTGTCCGATAAAACCGGAGAGCGTGTTGTCCACCTATTGAGATATAGTATTTCCATATTGTTTACGAGAAAAGTATGCCAATAGGATAATCATCGCTTGGCATATTTGCAATAGACAGAGATCCACAGATACAATGAGCTGAAGTATAGGCTCGTTTAGTGCCATTCCAAAAGGATTTTGGCTTTACCCATCACTGTCAAAATCTCTAAGAACAAAGACTCGACGTGAATGGTTCAACTGGCCGGGGACTTCGTCCTTTGTGAATGTTTTACAACAGAAACTTTTACATGTAAAACAAATTTCAAGGTTGAATTCACAAATAGGCATATTTTTAACCCTTTAACACAGATCACTCTGTGAGACGACCGAGACTTTTTCTAAGCTCGTAGCCATCTAATGTTAATTCTTTGAACTGTGTCATTCCTAATACCTTGAAGTAACGGTAGGTTGCACAATATTCTATAGTTATTTGTTTTCTAGCATATACCATTTCAATGTAAACCGTTACCGAACTCAGCCTCCTGTGAGACGAGACGTCTGTGAGTACGAAAGTTTTTTTATTCAATACTGCTGTGGATGTTTGTATGACACTGTGTCCATTCTTTTCTATATAAAATTGGTATTGAACCTGGATCATCCAAGAGACATATTATTCGGGTTGAAGACACAGAACCTGAACCGTCAAAGCGAAAGAAGATTAAAGTTGAAGACGCCCATTTTGATATTTGATGGCGTTGATTCTTTTTAGACAGACGAAGAATCATAGGGTTCTGAAGAATGTGACCACCAAACCGAAGTGACCATAATAAAAAATTCTGAAGTTTCACCAGCTGAAAAAGAGAAAAATATACCTATCTGTCCTACCACTAAACGTAGAATGACTTCACACAAGTGACTGTTCTGAACCATAATCTGTCTTCAGTGCGCATAAGAAAATACAGTGTATAAGGAATTTTTCTCATTTTATTGTACAGTACTTTTAACATTCAAAACTGTTTATTTCGGCTTCATAACGTTCATCTGTGTGACTACCAATTACCAAATTATATGTTTCATTCAAAATGTAATGAAGTACGAAAGGCTGTTTTGCCCAGGCTAAGGAAATACAGTGTGATAGGGTAATTTGTTTTCGCAAAAAAGGTTAAAGTTGTTGTACTTTTAACATTTAAAACTGTTTATTTTATTTTTATATTGTTCATATTTTACTTACTTAGGTCCTACTTACTTACTTACAAATTGCTTTTAAGGAACCCGAAGGTTCATTGCCGCCCTCACATACGACCGCCATCGCATCGGTCCCTATCCTGGGCAAGATCAATCCAGTCTCTGCCATCATATCCCACCTCCTACAAATCCATTTTTATATTATCCTCCAATTTACGTCTCGGCCTCCCCAAACGTCTTTTTCCCCTCCCACCTCCCAACAGTCTATATGTATTTCTGGATTCGCCCATACGTGCTACATGCCCTGCCCATCTCAAACGTCTGGATTTAATATTCCTAATTATGTCAGGTGAAGAATACAGTGCGTGCAGTTTTACGTTGTGTAACTTTCTCCATTCTCCCGTAACTTCATCCCTCTTAGCCCCAAATATTTTCCTAGGCACCTTATTCTCGAACACCCTTAATCTCTGTTCTTCTCTCAAAGTGAGAGTCTAAGTTTCACAATCATACAGAACAACCGATAATATAACTATTTTATAAATTCTAACTTTCACGTTTTTTGAAAGTAGACTAGATGAAAAAAGTTCCTCAGCCGAATAACAACAGGCATTTTCCATATTTATTCTACGTTTAATTTCCTCCTGAGTGTTATTTACATTTCTTACCGTTGCTCCGAGATATTTTTCAAGAGACAAATTTCTAGTTTTTATATTTCCATTTCATACTAGGTTCTGGTCACGAGACATAATCATATCTGATATTACCAAATCTAATGTTTCATTAAAATTGTATAAAGTTATAAAAGTATATTCTTAATTGTTTCCCATTTCATACAACAGAGACGAAATAGAAATAATGCCGTAATATTAAAAAAAAAATAAGTGTTTTGAAATAAACATACATATTTATGTTAGGAAAGTGACGCAGGGGGAGTATTTGTCAATTATTGTGTAGCTTACATGTACGGTATATTTAAAGAAAAAAAACTAAAAAGGTTCCGTAGTCTAATACATCTATCTTTAAACTAATGAATATTTCGTGTACTTTTGATGTAGCTTTGTAAGTATCAAAACCACCATCTTGCTGAATTATTGTTGCTCTCTCATACTAACTCGTAAAAAACATTTTTAATATCTCCAAGATTTATAAAAAAAGATTGTAGTGCACAAATGCTTATTATTTATTAACAACTATTATCTCTATTCATCCCATACAACATAAACATGCAGATTTCCATACAGTGACACATAGATTAATTAATATACCAATGAACAATAACTACACTGAAGAACTAAATACAATAAAATATATAGCACAATAGAATGGATATAATCGTAACATAATAGACACACTAATAAAAAAGGCAAAACAAAAACAGAACAAACCAACACAAACACCACGCGAGAATATATACATAAAATTAACATATCACAATACCAACATACAGTATATAATATCGCAAATTCATTCAGAAAACTGAAATACAAGATAGCATATAAAACAAATAACACAACACAGAAATATCTAAATAATGACATCAAACCTACAAATAAATATAATTCAGCTGGCGTTTAGAAACTAAAATGCAATAGCTGCCCAGATTTTTGCATAGGACAAACAGGAAGATCCTTTCAAATAAGATACAATTAACACATCAAAGCTGTAACTAAGCCCTACATCACATCAAATTACGCAGACCATATTATCAACAACAATCACGACTGCAGTAACATAGAAACAGATATGGAAATACTTCACATCACACCAAGAAGTCCACAGTTGAACATGTTAGAACAATACGAAATATACAAGCACACAATAACACACCCACAACATATACTTAATACACAATTACGGTTCAGTACCCATACATTATTCGACATTTTAATATATAACACACAAACAACAACCCCCACCACAAGAGCAACACACCTCCACCCATACAACTGACGAACGCAAACGCAGAAATCAAGATCAGCTGGGTCAGTCCATGCAAAAAAGTACGGTATGTTTTTGAACTATGATGTCTCAAAAGTTAAAAATAATATAGTAGATTATTTTGTATGTTCTAAATATGAATTTCACGCAATATTATATTTATATTCTGCATAGTTTTGCAGAAATCAGCATTTAAAATATTGGTTTAACAAAGAACACTGTTTCATTCATTGAAGTTTTCTTACTATGTAAAGGAAGATGGAAAAATTATTTCAATGCAATTCGAAAAAAGAGAGCCTTGTTTATAAATGCCCTTAAATGAAAAAATATATACGTATAATTTTTTTAATAGTTACCCACCGTAAAATAATTTTAAACAATATAGAACACAAAATGCACCTCATTTTTACAGACGAAAAAAACATGTGTTTAAATTCTTTAGGGTATATTGATTCCACTGTGAAAATTTCAGAATGTAGACTTAAATATCATATCAGTTTTTAATAAAAATAACTCACCGGAACAAAGAGCTCAGCAGATAGGCTCTCTCGTCATACAGAACGTTGCGCGATCAAGGTCAGGACGTTTGAGATTACTCATCGTTACGAAGTCTTCGTAAACGCTGCAATTGCCACACACACAGCGAGCGATTTTCGACCGTGGAACAAAGATTAATAACTTTATTAATTTAATTATTCATAGGTTTTTTGAGATTATGTCATACAATTTTGGAGATGGATTAGGAATCAGATTTTCTTTAGTACGAATGAAATTCGCATGAATTTAAATTGGTGCATTCGAATATAAAACTATTTATTATTTTCAATGAGGCGTTTTTATGAGCATGCCTTAATATTATTCGGATTAGTCTTTAAGGTATTAAAATATGGTTATTCAGGTTTGCAATGGCGTGTGTTTAGTTTCGATGACACTTCATATAAGGTATCTAGAATATTTTAAATGATGGATAACATGTACCTGCCACCCATTTTTTAGTCATTCGTCTGACTAAAATATTAATGATATGGCGGTCATAGTTGGCAGTTTAATTTATTTTCATAATAACATTGTTATATTAAAAGCCCAAAAAAAATCATGACATCGCTGGCATATTCTTAAAATTTTGTATGGAATGACCCAGCTGGAACAGCAGTAGTTCGTAGGACACTTAAGATGACGCCGCACCTACGTCGAAACGAGGATCGATCTGTCTAAGGTACATAACCTATTGTATAAATTTATTTTGAGGTAAAGTGTAACTTTTTGAACCTAATAATATACGTATATTGGAAACACTACTTTTTCTTAATTTTACCCTTATTTTTGCATTAAAACCTTAGTATCACTCAATTAGCCGAGTTTGCCCTATATTGTTGTCATTGAAATGAATAATTAGCAATTTTAGTTTAAGTCCGTACATACGCATAAAGATTTTTTGGAAACCCATAAACATACATTTTGTGAGGATGGTCTTCATGAGAGTAGGCCTATTTCCTTTTCGAAAACCTGCCTAATAAGAGCGCGAATTCCTTCTAGAGTTAATTTACAGTCTTATATAATTAAGCTCAGTGAGAAGCGATACTATAAAACTGTGTTCAGATCCCTATCACCAACGAGTTAAATATGTACACGTTTACAACCTCGTCTGTTAATGATTGGCTAATTTTCCCTATAGGCACTGTTTCTAATGAACAACTGTCACAGCAGAGTGGGGTTGGCTCTGTGCATGTGTTTTCGTACACATGTATATATAATAAGCAGGACGTGCGTGAGAGAGCACGTATGCGTGCCTCCGCAACTCACGGCTGCGTGTCCGAACACTTGTAAAGTGCACTCACTACGGTTTAATTAGGTTTGAAGAAACCAATTACGCCGTGTGGCCATATTCCTGCTGCGACCACTTCCAGACAGTGTGAAATATCGCTGCAACAGCTCCTGATCATTAAAATAGCCTGGAATTTCACCTGGAATCCTCTGACGTGTAGAAATATGACTTAATTGTGGTATAAGTAAGCGATTTTCTTCTTCTTTCAGCTTATAAAATAGAAAACCATTCCAGTCTTTCTCTCAACTCTACTTTCTTTAGAGATCCTCATGTAGTAATTCTTTATTAT
The DNA here is from genome assembly GCF_040183065.1 of Periplaneta americana. Lineage (NCBI taxonomy): Eukaryota > Metazoa > Arthropoda > Insecta > Blattodea > Blattidae > Periplaneta > Periplaneta americana. The sequence goes on along the minus strand of NC_091123.1, from coordinate 78,009,250 downwards.
ATTTATAATGCCTGTTCCTCTTAAATAGTTATTTCAAATACGTGCTCATTTCATAAAAACTGCTACATACTAATGAACGTTTATTTTATTAGGCATGATAGTAGGATATCTCTAGTGTTGAGTCAAATTTTAACAATACAAACTGCACATCGTTAGTCAATAGTTACCTAAGAATTGCACTAATTTATTGAGCAATCCAACGATAGGTATTAAATCATTGTGTTGAATATACATATTTAGGAGTCAAAATAAAAACGGAAATCACGAAGATGATATAAATGGAAGAATTAACAAAAGGAGGTCACTAATTTCAAAATTAAATACAATTCTGTAGGATGTCAAAAGGAGAATAGCAATGGTAAAAGAAGCTGTTTATAGAACAAGAAGAATCTTCTGCGGACCTGTGGAAAAAGATCTAAGGAAGAGACTAATGGAGTGCTTTGTGTGGAGTTTGGCATTGTATGGGGCAGAAATATGGGCATTACGACCAAGTGAAGAGAAACGACCAGAAGCATTTAAAATGTGGATATGGACAAGAATGAAGCGTGTGAAATAGACAGTCGGAATAAGAAATGAAGCTATGCTAGAAAAAGTAGGCGAATAATGAATAATGAAACGAATCAGAAAAAAAAAAAAAAAAAAAAGGAATTGGCTGGGTCAATGACTAAGAAGAAACTGCATACTAAAAGATGCACTGGAAGAAATGGTGAATAGCAGAAACGTTAGGGGCAGAAGATATCAGATGATAGACGCCATTAAGATCGTATACGGATCGTGTGCAAAGACTAAAAGGAAGGGAGAAAATAGGAAAGATTGGAGAATGCTGGGTTTGAAGTGAAAGACCTGCCCTTGCTCAGAAAAATATTAGTGAATTTGAATGAATCTATGGGATAAAAAAATTAGAACAAAAACAAACATTATAATATAATTTTAAAAGCACAATATCATATGGCTCAAAACCATGGCATTTCAAGTCAAGGACAGTAGCAAAACTACATTCTATAAAGATGGATTTCTGCTGGAGATCTGCAAGAATATCAAGGAAAAAGAGGAAGAATGAAAGTGCAAGGATGTTTGTAGGTTCTATCAAAACAAAACAATTAAAATGCTTTGGTCATATGAAAAGAATGACAAAAGATAGATCGTCGAAGGTGTACGAATGGATTCCAACGGGAAAAAGAAGAAGGGAAGAAAAAAGCTGACATAGAGACAAGGAATAATTGGAACAATGAGAGAAGAGGGATTGGAAGATGACGCATGGAAGAATAAAGAAGAATGGTGAAAGGCTACGGAATCCTGAAAATAGATACAGTATGTTGTCCTAGGTTATTGCAGCTGAAGAGTAAGGAAGAGATAAGCAGAAAGAAGAGTTTCGGACTTCCAACTATGTTCAGATTTTTATTTCCTGTTCCTAACGCACCGCAGTCTAAAAATGTACTGTGCTTTCCAATGAATTTTTGATTACAATAAAATAATTTGTCGATATGAGTTCGAGAACTTGCCATGTCATTATGTAATATTCGCCTAAAATGTAGGAAAAACCTCGGAAAAAACCCAATCAAGTAATGAACCTAAGCAGGATTCGAACCCACGCTTGAGTACAGCCTCAGATCTCGAGTCTACCTCCCCATCGTCTGAGTTAGGTCCATGACTAAGTGTTGAATTTTAATATTTCAACATTGTATTGAGGCTTAAAATACAGAGAATTCAACTCTGCCCCCGACCAGGAACACGTGCATCAGACATGCTTGTATGGTCAGCGTAGACTGCGTCATTATCCTTGGAGGTATTGTTTACTGATATAACTTTGATTAATCACAGCATGCACACAATTATAATTATCTTTATGCTCGAACATGCCGAAATGTAGTAATTATACACCTGGTAGTAGCCCTTTAATGCACCTCATTAAAGTACACCTCTATTCATTAAAGTTCAGGTGTTCAGCCAATGATAAATCACCTTTGTACCATTATAAAACCGCAAGTATCGGTTATAATCGGATATGCAATCGAAAGACAACTAGCGAAAAGCCACAGAGGCTGGAAATCCAATACTGTCGCAGAAGGTTATGTTCTGTTACTATAATAATTAGCGTTAATTTTAAATAATATTCAAATAAATTCAATTTGTCGTCTCGTTTTTCAATTCTAAATCAATTTCCAGGTTATATCAAGACTAATGTTTATCTTATTATCTACGTTATATCAAGGTCAATGACATTCGGCCTCGGAAAAAATCAATACTTTCGCGTCTGCGCACATCTCACAATTCAGGCCAGTTCGCTACTCACATAACCATAACATGACCTACTTTTGAATAATTTCAAGTTAGAAATATGGTCGAGCATAAAAAGTCGTATGAAATTTGCCTATAATGGTAATTAAGACGCTCGTATGAAAATTATGAAACTCGCTTGCGCTCGTTTCATAAACAAACGTACTTGCGTCTTAATTACTACCATTATATGTACTATTATTTTACAATAAGTACCAACTTGTGTTAACCCTTGGTGATCACGTAAGGGGATATTCACACCGGATTTTTGGCGGGATGCGCCAGTCATCTTGTAACATATATATATATATATATATATATATATATATATATATATATTAGTAGGTTATTTTGCGACGTTTTATCAACATCTAGGTTATTTAGCGTCTGTATGAGATGAAGGTGATAATGCCGGTGAAATGAGTCCGGGGTCCAACACCGAAAGTTACCCAACATTTGCTCATATTGGGTTGAGGGAAAACCCCGGAAAAAAACCTCAACCAGATAACTTGCCCCGAACGGGAATCGAACCCGGACCACCTGGTTTCGCGGCCAGACGCGCTAACCGCTACTCCACAGGTGTGGACTGTAACATATTATACTTACTTAAACCTAACTTAAACCTAATACAACACAAACACCAGGCCATACATACCACGGAAGAATTCCTTAACAAACAAAGATCCCTTGACAGAGTCGGGAATCGAAAACAAAACCTTCTGATTATGAGCCGGCTTTATTAACCACTACACCATGAGGCTTACCAACCTGTGTTAGGAGTTCTTCAAAGTAATGTCTGTCTGCATTCACACATTTTCCGATAATTTTTCATGAAATTTTTATTCATTTGTTGAAATTTATTGTCAAAATGCTTGTAAGGGGGTTAGGGGTGAGGGGTCACATGCGGCCGATGAACTGGTACACTTCAACCTCATTCCTCTCATAGCCCGTCCCTAGCCACCGTTATCAAACCTAACCTCACCTAACCTAACCTAACTTCAGAATAATCTAATAGAATATTACTACTAATAATAATAATAATAATAATAATAATAACAATAACAATAATAATAATAAAAATAATAATGATAATAATAACTGTAGGTATCAAATTAATGAAGTAACAAGTGCCATTAATATCGTGTCGATGGTAGCAGTAATCTGTAGTAATAATAATAATAATAATAATAATAATAATAATAATACTTACTTACTTTTAAGGAACCCGGAGGTTTATTGCCGCCCTCACATAAGCCCGCCATTGATCTTTATCCTGAGCAAGATTAATCCAGTCTCTACCATCATATCCCACCTCCCTCAAATCCATTTTAATATTATCTTCCCATCTACGTCTCGGCCTCCCCAAAGGTCTTTTTCCCTCCGGTCTCCCAACTGACACTCTATATGCATTTCTGGATTCCCCTATACGTGCTACATGTCCTGCCCATCTCAAACTTCTGGATTTAATGTTCCTAATTATGTCAGGTGAAGAATACAAAGCGTGCAGTTCTCTGTTGTGTAACTTCCTCAATTCTCCTGTAACTTCATCCCTCTTAGCACCAAATATTTTCCTAAGCACCTTATTCTCAAACAGCCTTAACCTATGTTCCTCTCTCAAAGTGAGAGTCCAAGTTTCACAACCATAAAACACAACCGGTAATATAACTGTTTTATAAATTCTAACTTTCAGATCTTTTGACAGCAGACTGGATGATAAAAAGCTTCTCAACCGAATAATAATAGGCATTTCCCATATTTATTCTGTGTTTAATTTCCTCCCGAGTATCATTTATATTTGTTACCGTTGCTCCCAAGTATTTGGATTTTTTACTCCTCTTCAAAGGATAAATTTCCAATTTTTATATTTCCATTTCCTACAATATTCTCATCACGAGACATAATCATGTACTTTGTCTTTTCGGGATTTACTTCCAAACCTATCTCTTTACTTGCTTCAAGTAAAATTCCCATATTTTCCCTAATCGTTTGTGGATTTTCTCCTAATATATTCACGACATCCGCATAGACAAGCAGCTGATGTAACCCGTTCATTTCCAAACCCTTTCTGTTATCCTGGACTTTCCTAATGGCATAATCTAGACCAAAGTTAAAAAGTAAAGGTGATATTGCATCTCCTTGCTTTAGCCCACAGTTAATTGGAAACGCATATTAACAATAATAGTAATAATAATAATAATAATAATAATAATAATAATAATAATAATAATAATAATAGTAATAATAATAATAATAACAATAATAATATTGTATTAATAATAACTGTAGGTATCAAATTAATGAAGTAACAAACGCGATTAATATCGTGTCGATGGTAGCCGTGATAAAGTAATAATAATAATAATAATAATAATAATAATAATAATAATAATAATAATAATTTTATCTTTATGACATTTAAGTATGTAAAATGTGACGGAAATTAATATTTTACACAGGAATCTATTGCAAAAGACAGTATATTATTTGACGCCGATGTGCCAAAATAGCCATTTAGGTGCAGAGCGGAACTAGGGTAAATCAAAGCCAGACCAGTAGTGCAGTGGGGTGGCTATGGTGGCAAAGTGGATGAACCCGGTGCGCTGCTCGTTGCATGGCACGGAGTATGTATGGTAATTAGGCCACTTGGATTCAACTGAGCTTAATTGCTCACATCTGCCGTCCCGTGAGTTTCATAACCCTCGCAGCCCGACAAAGACGACGGGAAGAAAATTCCTTACTTAACTGTCGCATCATTTTGAGCATGCTAATTCGTGTCTATTCCCATGCAAATTTTTCCTTTTCTCTATCTCTATCTCTCCTTTTCCTTCTTTATTAAAAAGACAACTTGTCGTGTTGGGAAGACAAAGGAAAGAATTAACAGCATTCTTCTTAAGGCGGGAACTGCTGTAGCCATATTTCGCAGATGTTTATTTAGTTTTTGCTATCTGTGTGTTCATCCGTCCGTCTGTCTGTTCGTCTATCCGTCTGTCTGTCTGTTCGTCAGTCCGTCTATTTATATATACATACAATGTCTTAGGCTATCGTATCGGACAGAAAGGAAAACAACTAATGCAATGACCAGGAGCTGATATTGCAGCCTCTCGTGCAGAATTCTTCCTGATACGCTAATCACGCTTTCGCTCAGCCTGTGTCTTGAATGGTGTACTTCGAATTTCCAAAGTCGTGGCCCAATAAATGATTGAACACTAAACTCCTTTTTATTTTCTTGTACCACCCGCACTTAGTTCTACATAAAGATGTGCAGTATAGTAAAGCTACACTTTTGTCGCAGGACCGTAACCAGCAGACAGCACTAGGGGTTGCTCTGATATTCGTAGGGGTTGTAACTGAACTAGATCTTGAGCTGAACTCTTTTTCTTTTTGGATATAATTGAATAAACACCATAGCTAAAATTATTAATTTAACATTTATCTACTATCTATTATTAAATACAACAATTTTCAATCCATATACCATTAATATTTTAAAAGATATTTGAAAGGATTGAAGTCAGACTTCATTCATACATCCATTCATAGTTTTCTGTCTAAGGGCACGTCTTTCACTGCAAACCCAGCATTATCCAGTGTTTTCAATTTTCTGCTTTTCTCTTAGTTTCCACATATGATCCATATATCGTCTATCATTTGATGTCTTTTTCTGTCCCGAAATTTTCTCCCGTTCATCATTCCTTTCGGTGACCCAACCAATTCCTTTTTCTCTTCTAGTCTTCCTGATCAGTCTCAGCATCTTTCTTTCTTCACCCACTCTTACCAAAGCAGATTAATTTCTTATTCTGTCTGTCCATTTCACACGCTCCGATCTTCTCCATATCCACATTTGAAATGCTTCTGGTAGTGTCTCTTCCTTACGTGGTAATGTCCACGTTTCTGCCACATACAATGCCACACTTCACACAAAGCACTTCACTAGTCTCTTTCTTAGTTCTTTTTCCAGATATCCGCAGAAGATGCTCCTTTTTTGTATTAAAAGCTTCCTTTGTCACTGCTATCCTCCTTTTAACTTCTTGGTAGTAATTCATGTTACTGCTTATAGTACACCCCAAGTATTTGAAGTTGTCCACTTGCTCTGCTGCCTCATTTAGTATTCGCACATAAATATTTACTGTATTTCCTGTGCACTTCCCAAAGTTTTGAATAAAGACTCAGCGACGAAGGCCACAAACGTTAAGGACCCACAACTTATGGTTTCGATCTCTCCATACTTCATCCCTGGATTCATTGTTTCTAATGTCTTCTGCATATCATCTACGGATTAGAGATTAAATATTGGCAAATCAAAGATGAACTGGCAAATCAAATTGCGAAATCAGGAAAAAAATTGGAAAAATATCCCAAAGTGAAATGGGTCTTCTAGTTGATAAAATGAAACCGGGATGAGGGGCCAATATTGACGATAACATGGAAAGGAGATTCTTTCAAATGTCACCCGAAGTCCTAACATGACAAGAATAAATAAAGAACTCATCCAGCGATTCTGTGTGATTCTGCAAACATTATCGAGTGGATTTGACATAAATATGGATGTATTTCAACAATTCACCATGTATGCCATGAATTCAACATTAATTTTTGGAAATAAATTTTTAAGGCTAAGGAACATATTTGTATCAAATTTTTAATAAATTCAGTTCTATGGAAAGTCACTAATTTTGTCTGAATAAATCCCTATAAAAAGATAGTTTTTCTTATATAAATGTAATCAGAGTAATATGCTACCTATGGAATATACAACCTATAAATTTTGTATAAATTATCATGTAAATACATTAGATAAGAAAGAAGTTATTAATGTTGTTTAAATTCACCCCCTATAGAGTGCTACTTTCTCTTACACAAACGTAATCAAGTTTTGTACGTAGATCAAATACTCTATCTTTAAGTTCTGCATACGGTTTCATGAAACTATGTTAGATAGGAAAGAAATGATTAATTTTTGCTCAAATTCACCCCTATAAATGGCTAGTTCCCCACAAACGTAATCAGAGTTTGTACTCAGATCAAACACGCTACCTTAAAGTTCTGCATAAAGTATCATAAAAATAACATTACATTAATAGATTAATAACATTAATAGATAGAAAGAAGTTATTAATTTTGTTGAAATTCACCTCCCATAGAGAGGTAGTTCCTCTTACACAAACGTAATCAGAGTTTGTACTGAAATCAAATACTCTACCTTAAAGTTCTGCATAAAGTTTCATGAAAATCTGTTGAATAGGAGAGACGTTATTAATTCTGTCCAGCAAGATAAACAAAATTGTACACTGCGGAGCGCCTGAAGCTACTTTTAAGATAATGAAGCGACATTTCCTTTCCTAAGGAAAGGCACAATAATCTATGAATAAACAGTTTTGCTTAGAAGTTTCGATTTCTATGTAAAGGAAAATGTCATGCCCCTTTCCAAGTAACCGTAAAGCAGAGAGCAGCCTTAAGAGTGTCTACTGGCATGGAATTTCCATATCTCTCAGCCTCATGAGTAAACTAATCATAGTTGTAATTGCCGCGAGGGGCATTGACTCTCCGCATCGCGCGTCGTGATCGCTTCCCAGAATTCCGTGCAGTCGCGTGCGTGCGTGCGCAAGCTCCCTTTAAGAGCCCAAGCATAAAAAGAAATAAACAATTTAAATATTGTATATTATATCGACCCACATTCGATATGATGTGACCTTTTAGCTTCTGTTTTCATAAGTTACATTTTGTTTTCTTACATAATATGGACGTGATCTCGAAGACCAGATTTTTTTCCTATTCTGTTTCTTTATACATTCTTAATTCTCTAAAATTGCTATTTACAACGCTTCCTAAAATTAACCAAGTGAGAGACGAGTTATTTCATATGTAATAATGATTTGCTACCGACATAAACGATATTTAATTAGTGATTAATTCTTAAATTAAAATACGTTTTATTTATTTTAAACCTTTTTTCATGTAAATAAAATATTCCATTGTACATGCGTGTACTTTTCCAATAGACTTTGTAACACTAATGAAAACTTAGTAATATTACAAATATTTCTTTAAATTTAACTTAATTTATATTATATTATATTATATTATATTATATTATATTATATTATATTATATTATATTATATTATATTATATTATATTATATTATATTATATTATCAGAAACCGGAACTTTGGCAGAATGCCTTTTTAAATGTGTTAAATCTATCTTCATTTTGAAAGTAAATCTGTACGAACCATACCTTTGTGATTGAAACGTTACAGTTTGATGTTACCCTTTTCTGCCTTTTTTTCATATAAATGCCTAATTTACAAAACAAATGCTTTTTTACCTTTATTTGATTATTCATCTATTATTTATTAAGTTATTATTAAAATTGCCTACAGGTATATTTTAATTTTTCCTATAACCGCTACAATGAAAGTGACTTCACCGAATGTATATTATTGTCTTTTAGTCAGTTCATATTCTCTTTGCAACATTGAGTGCTGCCGTGCAAAAATGTATAACAGTAAGCAGTTTAATTATCGCTTGTGTTTATTTGACAAGGCAACAATGAGTGCGGATCTAACGTTATTTTTCTTTCAGTTTTCAATGCGACGTTATTGTAGCTAGCTACATATTTCATATCGCAACATATCAGTACAACCAAACACAAAAATGCATCTTCCAAGGCTACTGGGAAGAAGATTTCTTTGCTTCCAACAGTAATTGCAACATCGAGTCGAAAATATCAATTTGCATTCGACTTATGTAGGCCTAAAGCTTTTCTTGCTGCCGAAATCCCTTTGTGGAAAGTGCAAGGTTGTGGGTCTAGTGCAAGGTTTTTGTAATTGCCTTTAATTGCGTATTTTATCTATTTATAATGCCTTTTTGCCTGCCTATTTTAGCTATTTATGATGCCTTTTTGCCTGCCTATTTTAATGATTCATAATGCCTAAACTTCCGGTATTTTATATTACATTATATTATATTATATTATATTATATTATATTATATTATATTATATTATATTATATTATATTATATTATATTATATTATATTATATTATATTATATTATATTATATTTGTTATACATATTACACATGTGTATGTATATTCAATACGACGAGAAGAAGAGAGTAAAGAGAATTCGAGTATGAATCAGAAAAATAAAGAACGTGGGAGGCAGAGGAAGAAAAGGAGAGTAGCCAACGTGGTTATGAATCAGAAGAGCGGAAAAGGCCTAATAAAATTCAGAAGAAAGGGATAAGTTAAGTCGGAAAAATTATTATAAAAGAATATAATTTGTTTCGCAAGTATAAGTACGAGAAGCAGAATAATTAAAAACATAAGAGGGAAAAGATGATATGAATCGGTAGAAATATTAGGATAGCATGACTTTTTTTATCTTGGAGAAGGGCCCGAATGCTCACACCGCACCCGAGATTTATTGTGTTACCGCTCCCTTAGTAGGATAATAATAAATTGTTGAAGTACGTACATAGAACAGCATTCCTTTAACTATCGTGATTCACTATTTGATGACGTCTTTCGATTCAGCTTACACAAAACTCAGTTCCGCCCACGTACGCGTTTAACGCCACTCACTAGTATAGTTCTGCAAGCTACTGCTGTCTGTGTGCAATAGTGATAAATAAAATTGAATTCAATTATAGCGAAATGAGCCCGAGGTTCAACACTGAACTGCTTGAAGTAAAACCCCTGAGAAAACTCCAACTAGACAATCTGTCTGAACTAGTATTTGAACCTTAGCTATTTCGAAGTCAGACATGCTGACCTTCAGGAAAGGAAAAATAAATTGGCTGGATCACTGACTGAGAAGGAACTGCCTACTGAATAATGCACTGGAAGGAAGGTGAACTGAAGAAAAGTTCGGCTCAAAAGAAGATATCAGAAGGTAGACAAGAAGATATGTGGATCATATGTGGGGACTAAGAGAAAGGAAGGAAATAGAAAAGATTGGAGAATGCTGAGTTTGCAGTGAAGACTTGCCTTTGAGCAGAACACTATGAATGAACATGCTGACCACTCTTTCATAGAGGTGGACGGAAATACGAATTACAATAAGAAATAACAGGAGAGGCAAAAGGACAAGGAGGAGAAAAAAGTATAATATGAAGAGAAGAAACAAAACTGTATATGAATGAGGAGAAGAAAGAACATGAGAGATGAAATAGTTATAAGGAGAATATGAATAAAGAGGGGAAGGATAGGAGAAGGAAAAGAAAAGAATTTTTTATGACGTTGGAGAATAATAAGTACGAAGAGGAAAAAGGAAACACGAGAAAACCATTAAAGGGGAGTAGAAGAAAAATATCAGAAATTGAAGGAACTGAAGAAATAGAAAATACTGTGCCGTGTTTCAGAACGATTGTAGCAATTTTATATTATTATTATTATTAAATATTATTGAGAAATTAACATGCTACACGTCATTTCATAAACAAATTTCAAAGTTCTAAGTTCTAAACTTTTGAAAACGTATTACATTTTCTGTTGTCATGGAAAACGTTTGTAAAATGACAGCTTCACGACAAATGCAGTAACAATGGTAACAAAGATTCTTTCTTAGATATTTCACTATGTATCACATCATTAGATTGGATATGCAGCTATCTCTGATCTGACCAATCGCCTTTGGCCTTCCAGGTCACCAGACATAACACTGTGTGATTCTTTCTTCTGTGTATGCGTAGGATACAGTTTATGTGCCATCCCTACCTTAAGACCTTCTTAAGAAATAAGACATCGGTTCATTACTGCGATTGCAACCGTAAACAGAGATATGTTGGAGACAGTGTAGCAAGAATTTGACTGTGAGGTTGATGTATGCCATGTAACGGTGGATTCTCACATTGAGTGCTTATAACGTTGCAATAAAAACTTTGTTTCTTAAACAAATTTTATGCACAATATAATTATTGTTAATGCTTTTGTTTCTTAAATAGATTTTATGTACAATGTAATTATTGTTAATGCTTGCTTAATAATAAAATCATATGAAATTGTTACCTTAATAATTATGAAACACGGTGTGGATCAAAGAAACGGCAGATTTTTAAATAGGTAAATAAAACTTTAGATATACTAATTTAAATTTTATTATATATAAATATACCGGTATAATTTAGTATAGCATTTTCATTTTACCATTATTTCTTGAAAATCACATCCTTCTAATGCTCTCCACTACCCTGCATGCATTCTTGTAATCGTTCTTTGAAGTTTCTCGTTACTTTTTCCAACATTTCGACTGTGATGCTTAAATTTCTTCACGAATTGCTGTCATCAGTTGTTCAATATTTCGCGATTTCTTTGCGTATACCTTACTTTTTTAGATACCTCCATAAAAATAAATCACATGCATTTAAATCAGGGGATCGTACAGGCCAAGAAATGTCTCCATTTCTCGCTATGACATGATTACTAAACAAATTTCGTATTTCCGTCATATAGACGGCTGCAGTATGTGCTGTTGCACCGTCTTGCTGAAACCAAGTTGACCTGCTGTTACGAAAATTTCTTCTTGTCAATTGACCACCTAAAAAATGTTGAATCATTAACACATAACGAGCTGCATTAACAGTTTTGCGAATGACCATTGGAGTTTTTTTCTTTACCTGGAAGTTCTTCTTTAGTGCTGAGTCTGTTTCTTGTAAATTGCGAACCCAGGTTTTAATCGCATGTGAAGAGCGCACATGATCATGACGATGGAGTTGAAAGTGACGGCGAAACTTCCTACGAACAGTTTCTGAGCATTGACAGTTTAGATAATAAGATTTTACAGCAAATCCTCGTTGCTCACCAGTCCAATGCTCCGTGTTTAATAAATTGTAACAATCAGGCTAATCAATGACAATGAATCTAAGCACTAAAATAATCCATATACTACCAACAACAAAATTAAAATCTCCCGTTTCTTGGCCCATCTTGTGTGTATGTATAAAGGTGAAGAACAGAAAATAGAGCAATAGGATAGGGAAGCAGAAGACTTTACTGTTATGAATGATTGAAAAAGAGAAATAGATGAATAAGAGAGTGTGGTAGTTAAGATTACTTTGAAGAGAAGGAAAAGAGATCACGAAATGAAAGAAAAGGTAGAGGAAGACGAGGAGGAAGAAGAAAAGAGAGAGAAGTTCCTTCATTATTATTACTTCATTAGTACTGCTCCATATCATCACTGCACTGTAGGCTATATTCGGTAGAAATTAACGCGGGCGTAAATACTGATGTCCTTTCCGAATTAGAAAGTCTAGGTCAAGGAATCGTCATACATGTGGGCCTAATGACATAATTTCTCAAATAGATAATTGTGTGCTCCATCGTTCTCATGAGCGGTGCTTGTGTGGGGAGAAGAACACATTGTCAACATTGTAATCAAATGAATTAAGTTTAATCAATAATCGCCAGGTTTTACTGCCAAGAAGAAAGGAAATATCGAGAGAAACAGAACAAAATTGTAAGAGATCTAAAAGTGTGTGATATAAATATTGCATCTCCATTTACTTGTTTGGTGTGTGTGTGTGAAGGAGTATCTTACCCATTCGGTCGCAATATGTCAGTTTATTAAAATAATTTCGTGCAGTAAATATCTTGCTGAGATATTAATGCGAAATTAACACAAGACTGACAGTCTGAACTCAATTATTCACATGAAGGTAGAAAGTAAAAAAAAAACGTAAAGTAACGGAGGGTAAGTGTGCGCGGTCGGGTAAGAGAGGTCTCGTGAATTTTTCATAGTTGGTATGCCTATGTTGGTCGAGTCGCAGAAGAATCTCTATTTAGAAAGCTGTGTAAACGCTTTGTTTGAAATCACATGTAATTTTTTCAAAAGAAAACTTGAGCTTTCTACAGAGTTATGTCAGTCAGAAGGAACATGTTGACATTAAAATGAAGTCCTATTTGTAGCAATGAAGTGGCATGAACTAATGTCCTGTGACCGTATTGTGCTGCTCCTTAGTAACACATTCTTAAACTGACTCGCTGTCGGCTAAACACTTGGTTTCTCTGAGTCGACGCATGCGTGGTGCGAGACCCGCCTCGCACAAGTCCGGATTACACGAGAGATGGTGAGTGGTTTCTATAGCTACGAGATGCGAGGTCTGCGCGCCTCACAGCCATAGAAACCACTCATTATCTCTCGTGTAGTCCGGATTTAGTGCGAGGCCCACTTCAAACGTCGCTTGCGTCGGTTCAGAAAAACCAAGGCTTAAGAGTGTGCGCAGAATGAGCGGGTAAGAGTGCGCGAGTTATGTTAAGTTACGAAGGATTTGGAGCATTTTTTATGCGACTATTGTTCTTGAGCCCTTTTTGTAATCGTTGTCTATTATCCCTTGTTTCTACAGTAATTGTAGTTAAATTTATTACTAAATCTCGCATTTCTGTTGTGGGCATTGTGTTCTAAAATAGTATAAAATATTCAGTTATAAGTGAAAGCTTGAAAATTTCAATGTCTGCCTTAAAAGTCTTCTCATACAAAAACAAATTGTTCTGGTATGAATTCAAGTATTTGTTTCATAACTTAATCACTGTAAACTCTTTATCCTTACTCTTACCGCCTATGCGGCTAAGAGTGTGCATTTGCCTCTTTTTTTAAAATCTAATTTCATTTGTTTACTATGTTCTCCTAAAGTCCATCTGCTGAATTTATAATCCGTATAATACTGCCATTCATTAAACAATTTTTCAATATTTCATCTATAATACAATAGATTCCACAGACAATAATACATTAGGTGCGCACACTTACCCTTCTTTACCTTACTGTTGATGTATGTCGTTAAATACTCAGAATTTACCAGAAATGATATAATTAATTATTCCAATTATAAGTTTCGAAAGACCCTTAGGGTGGTGGCTGCCTTCTCACGAGAAAATCGACACTGAGTATCAGCACTAGAGATGTCAGTCTTATGTGCTTTTCATCTTTATCCTTAAGGACATTCCCTGCAACTCATTTCTATTAGAGACTCAGTGAACTTCAGGGCCATAGTGCGGCCATTAGAATTAGATCAATGGAGAAAACTCATGATTCCATTGGAAATCGAACCCGCGATCTTCCGACTTGCAGCACAACGCCCTAAAACGGCTACTCTGCAGCGCTCCTATATAATTAATATTACAGAGTGGGCACAGTCTCGTTACCCCTTATAAATACCTCAAGTATACACATTACGTTCATAATGCAGACAACATCCCTCTACACTATGTGTCCTAAGTGTCTAAAGGATCAGTGTGCCCCCCATCAGTCTCCTCACACAAAATAATCCGTCGCCAGGTTCGCCTCAGCATTGCTGAACTTGTGAAGTCAGGGCTTCGAGGTGGCCAACCGAGGAGAGTTGGTAAGATGGGTGATCCAAGGTAAATCTAGCTATGTGGAAACGCCTCATTGAGGTGCTCAAGAACGGAAATGGCATTAAGGGCCTCACAACCTGTGACAATGCGCTGTGGTGTTTCATTAAGAGCATTGTTGCACAGGAACGGTACAACACTATTGATGAATTGAAAGACGCCGTGCGACGTGCTTTCGAACAGATTATACCAACAATGCTGAGGCGAATCCACACCAAACCTGGCAACGCATTATGATGGGGGACATACTGACCCTGTGGACACTTAGGACACACAGTTAGTGTAAAGTGGATGTATGTCGGCATTGTGACCGTAATTGCATAATACTGTTTATACTTGCGATATTTATAGGGGTGACGAGACTTTGTGCCCACTCTATGGAACCAAGATACTACAAGATACAATAAATTGCTTAGCAGAAGGTTTTATCTGGATTTTTTCTATTGGTGACGAAGTGATGAAATGTACAAAAACTTACATGTTCTAACCGTCGCTGAATACACAACTATCATGATCATGATTACCATCATCATCGTTTTTAAATTCAGATTGAAAACTAGTCCTTCATGGCTTCTTGGCTGTCCAAGATCTCTCTTCCCAAGAAGTCTGTAATTAAATTGTTTCTGGGTTAGTCTTTAGGTTGAGTATCCATAATATGAGTTCGTACCAGTTGCTCCGGTAAATCTAAGTGGTTTAAGAGTTAGTGTTCAATCGTTCTTCTTTCAGAATCATATAGCAAATTTGTAATTTCAGTCGTTTTGTAAAAAAAAATAGGATTTTCTCTGATCGGACATTATTAAGTAATGATCCCTTTATTGTTGACGGCCAGGTAGACACTAGCGTAGCTCAGCTGGTAGCGCGTTTGCCTGCTAATCCGGAGTTACGCTCGGGCGTGGGTTCGAGGCCCGCTTGGACTGATTACTTGGTTGGGTTTTTTCCGAGGTTTTCCCTAACCGTAAGGTGAATGTCACGTGATCTTTGGCGAATCTTCGGCCTCACCTCGCCAATACAATCTTGCTATCATCAATTCCATCGACGCTAAATATCCCAGTAGTTGATATAGCGTCGTTTAATAACCAAGCTCAGTAGTTGTTAGGGTATAACTGGCTACGGACGGGAATTTCGTGTGGTAACGAAATTTTATCGTTACCAAACTTCCGGAACGGCCCGTAGGTTCACTCAGCCTCCTATCAAATCGAGTAGCTACAGGGTATTTCGCGAGGATAAAAGGTGGTCGAAGCGTGGTGCCGACTACACAACCTCATTAATACGCGGTATGTACCACGAACCCAAATAAATATAAAAGATATAAAAGAAAGCTTAAAAAAATTAGAATTAATTTCACTACCAAAAAAAATACAAAATAATAGTCTCATAAACAAGAATTTAATTTTTAAGTCAAAAAGCTTAAATTTATTTATGGGACGAGAAGACCCTATAGAGTTATATATATATATATATATATATATATATATATATATATATATATTATTTTGTTGATTTTGTTTAAATATTTTTATTTAATATCTAATATATTCATGCTATATTTTTTTCTTTACATCCTTTGCAACGCCCTTAAATACAGTATATAAATCCTGGATACGAGCTGTTGGTTACAGAAATGTAGAGCTTTTACGTCATTTTTTAATCATTTTTCGCTGCTTTAATATTCTAAGTCTTTTTTTTTTTTTTTTGAGGACATTTTTCGGTCATTTTTTTTTAATCTTAAAGTAATTTTTAGTCATTTAAGCTATATACTTAAATGAACAAATTAAAATTTCCCAATATAGGAAAATTCGCAAAATTAATACTGACCTACTCCATTCAAATGTGGAATGTGAAATGATGTAAAGGAAGAAGAGAAATAGAACAGGAGATAAGGTTATCGACTGAGTTGTTGTTTACGCGCTGCCTTCGAAACAAAAGAATTGAATTGCAGCTCCTTTGAAGTCACCAACGTCCATTTCAGTCTACGTCATTGAGATACATTATGCTAGATATGAAGGAGATTTGGTGAGTGATACATTTATCCTTCTCTTTTATTGCACTTAAACATTTAATTATAACCTAATTAATTATTAATTGTAACTCATACTGTAGGTTGTGGGAAAATGTGTATTCGTGTGGGAAATTGTATACTTTTATATGAGAATACCATACTAGACAATCTGGACAGCTGTTAATTTAAGGTAGGATTTTTACTACTTACGTATAGTATTGTTTACTTTTAAGTCATTTTTCGGCATTTTAGGTCATTTTCTAACATTTTTGGGTTATTTCATAGGTCAATTTTAGAGTTTTTAGGTCATCAAAATCCGCGCCCTGCTCATTGTAGTGTCGAGGTCATAAAAACATGTAGTTCAACCTCCATGCCGCGTATAGGAGATATCTTTACTTCTCTTTTTATTTTTCCTAAACGTTATCGAAATTTGAATAATTTGATACTTGTATCCCTTAGATGTGTGTGAAATAGGTTGCAACCGAGGTCATTGAAAGCGGTAACTTGTTCTAAATCATTATTATTTATTATTAATGACGATATTAAATCTCAGATGGATTTTTCCTCTGGGAGGCAAAGCTTCTGTGTTACTTATGGAAATGACAAAATTATAATTTTGTGCTGTCTTGAAAATTATAATTCGTATGTCATATGAGAACACAGGAGAACGCGAATTCGATTATGCGCAATGTTCAAAACATACAGAGGTGAGCCTGTCTGAAGAGAAATAAAAAAATAGGTTGCAGCCGCCAAATTACTCTTCAAGGAACGACCGCTCATATAAATTGAGGGAAAAAAGACAGAGGACGGACACTGGAAAATGTTATTGAAGTGTTGTATGAGTGAAGAAGTATGTTGTGTCAGTGAAATGTGTTGTGTAAATGAAGTGTGTTTCTGACAGTGAAGCTTTATAGTTTACAGTGGCAGTGCAAAGTATTTGAACACTGAAATGTTTTTGAAGTGTTAGTGAAATCAGGATAGAATCAGTGAAATGTGTCGTAGTTCCAGTGCAGTGAGTGAGTTGACAGCGAAATGAGTATAATGCTGAAAGCTACTTGTGCAGGTATGAACATATCATACTCGTGAGTTTTAGTTCGAACTTAGGGTTAAGATACAAATTAGATTTATTTTAAATGTTATTTTAAGTGATCGTGCTTCATTTAATTTAGGATTCTCCCTGTTATTATTATTATTATTATTATTATTATTATTATTATTATTATTATTATTATTAATTGCATTTTTTATTAATTGTGTTTATTGTTGTCATTATTGAGTATAATTAGTTACCACTGCCACCGTGTATATACCCATTTGCGTGAATAAATACATACATATGGCAAAAAATCTTGTCTTAATTGAGAACTGGATTAAAAACTAAATCCTGAACAACACATCTTTCATATTCCTTCATCTTTTTCGTTCTCTAGCGGTGTACCGTTAAACAAGCAGAAAACAGAATTCCACAGTCTGCATTATGCATAACTACACTTTGTAGAAACTTGAAAAGGACGAGTCATAAACGGATGCATAGGGAGCATGCTGTTTATGGCATATATTTTGTTGAATTTTGTAAAGATGGACAGCATTTGTTACCTGTAACTGCAGAGAGAGGCTGACTAGCGGAAAAGAACCTTCTTTACCTGTGGTGGAGGGTGGAAATGGTTTTTAGCAAAAGGCTGGAATAATAATAAGAGACCCTCTTTGGAAACCCTCCCTTAATAGTCCACACAAGCCACTATCCCCACCTCACCCCATACCATGTGCAGCGACCTCGCTAAAAACCACCCCCTCACAACCAACAAGATTTTCCCTCTTCCTGTGGATGTTGTACAGTTGCGTTTAAAATTTGTACAAAACTCGTTGTTACAGTTTCAAATTAAAATGTTATAGTTATAAATTTTAGAATTGAAAATTGAAACAAGCTAGAAATACACTCTACAGTACATTCGCATATGATGTAGGAAAGATTAATAGTTTCACCTCCACGCCCTCTGCATCCCGATCTCCAAAACGACCTTGACCAGCTACACTACAGAGACTGCGTTTGTCTTCGTACAGAAGGTACAACGAAAAGTTCAACAAATGAAACCAATTGATTTTATTTTAGAGGAAGAACATGGCCTCATAGTGAAGTTAATTGTAGGTCTTACAGTAAATATTACATTAAAGTTAGTCATTGTCTAGAAAAGAGATTGTAATTCATGCATTGCTTTTGTGGATGGCCAACTCATAATTTTTCAGCATGAAAATGAAATGCACAGCAGTACTATATATTACAAAATGTAAACTTCACAATGTACACCAGAAGGCTTCAATATTATTATTTTCTTAACGAAACTAGAGTCTACGCATATATGCAATAAAGCGATTATAGGAACTACATTTAAAAATCAGTATTCGATGCAACAAATGAATCATCATTACTAACATTAAGATCACTCCAACCAGGTGGCCCGGGTTCGAGCAAGATACCTGGTTGAGATTTCTCCAGGGTCTTCCCTCAACCCAATATGAGCAAATGGTGGATAACTATCGGTGCTGGACCTCGGACTCATTTCACCGGCATTATCACCTTAATCTCATTCATACGCTAAATAACCTAAGATGTTGATGGAGCGTCGTAAAATAAACCCCTAAAAAAATCATCTCCGTCATTACTGTCAACATTCTCAATAGCATCATCATAACATCGCCTCTATCGATATTGTTAGCATCATCTCTACAAACATTGCCACCATCATCGCTATTGGCATCGTTAACACCACCATTAACATTAACTTATCAACATCGTTGCTGTCAACACTAACACAACTGCTAACTATATGTATATCTCTTTCAATATTGTCAATATCATCGCTCCCAACAGCATAGCTATTAACACTGCGAAAATAAATTGATATTACTCTTGACAATATCATTGCTGCCAACACTGCTAATATAATTACATGGCGAATGCTCGGCCTCATCTCGCCAAATACCATCTCGCTATCACCACTCCCATCGACGCTAAAGAACATAGTAGTTGACACAGAACTAAATAAAAAAGCATTACTACTATCAATATTTACATCACCGTCAATATTGTCAACATCATTGCTATCAACATTGACATAATTCCTAACAACATTGTGAACATCTTTATGGACATTGATAATATTTTCTCTATATACTGTATATATTGACTTCGTCATTATCACTGTCATCATCATCTCCACCGATATTGCCAGCATCATCGCTATCAGCATCGTTAACATCACCACCATGGACATTGTAATAAATACTCGTATTATCACTGTCAGTATTGTCAACATTATTGTTATCAATACTATTAACAAACTTTCTGTCAATATTTACTTTTTTATCACCATTATCAAGATCATCGCTATTAAAATTGAAAACATCAACACGTCAGCATTTAAATCGTCATCTCTATCAGCATTGTCAAAACCATTGCTACACCACCGTAAACATCATCGATATCAACAATTATACCATAGATATCAATACTGTTTTGTCATGATTAATGGCATCGCTACAATCATCAGCAACAGCAGAATCACTGCTGATCCAGCATTGTCATCGCCTTCATTGATATCACAGTCGTTATTTTCTACCTAACTTTGTTATCTATCAGTTTTCCAACATAGGGACTAGAATTGCATTGACGAGAAAGTACGTTCGAGTAACTACTTTAATTGGAGTAGGAATCGCAGTTTCCAAAATTATGGAGTGTGTTCGCAAATGAGGTTATGGCCATTATATAGCGGCGCCAGTGCAACGAAGGAGCTGAAACAAAAGAACGGTTGTTTGCCGAAAGTGGCAATTATCTCGCCCTCGAAGTGTTCCTCGAACTAGCGCTACACGTGAGGCGCAAGTAGTCTGTGCCACACGTGAGGATTTAGCCGGAATATATTCGGTGACGGGAATACCGACCGGCTCATGCGATGACGCGTCCACTTGCTGATTCTTGGAGCAGCACTTTCACCACAGACCCAGGTAACCGCCAGTGGCGGGCTGAGCGCGTCGGAAGGCTACAACCGACAAAGAGAAAATGCCATTCATGAATATGTTCGAAGAATCTATCTCCTCGTTGAGCTATCCTCCAGATTCCCTGCCCTTCCTGAAGAAATAGCAATAAATAACGATTAAAGAAATTTATTTTTTTTAAATTTAAATATACAGAATAAAGAATATAATTACAAACAAACAAGAGAAATAGAAATAAAGTAATACAAACAACATAAAACAAGAGATACAGTAGTATTAACAAAATTTGAGACCGAATGAGCAGCGCTCGTATGGGACGAATTAATAAAGATTGAAGGAACGAAATATAAAAAGGAGTAAAGTAATTAAAATGAAGAAACAAAGAAAATAGAGAATTAAGTAACAAAGAATAAGAAATTAATAAATGGACGAAATGAGGAATGAATGAATGGTGAAATAAGAAATGAAGAATGAACGAGTGAAGAAATTGGGAATGAACTAATGAAAAAATGAGGAATAAAAAAAATGAAATGAGGAATAAACGAATGCAGACATGAGGAATAAACGAATGCAGACATGAGGAATGAACGAATGAAGGAATGGGGATGAACGAAAGAAGAAATGAATGAATGAACGAATGAGGAATTCAGGATTGAATGAATGAAAAATTAAGGAATGAATGAATTAAGAAATGAGGAATAAACGAATGGAGAAATTAGGAGTAAACAAATGAAAGAATGAGGATGAACGAAAGAAGAAATAAATGAATGAATGAACGAACGAATGAGGAATTCAGGATTGAATGAATGAAGAATTGATGAATGAATGAATGAATGAATGGATGAATGAATGAATAAATGAGGAATAAATGAATGGAGAAATGAGGAATAAACAAACGAAGGAATGAGGATGAACGAAAGAAGAAATGAGCAATAAACGAATGAAGAAATGAGGAATAAACGAATAAAGACATGAGAAATAAACGAATGAAGAAATGAGGAATAAACGAATAAAGACATGAGAAATAAACGAATGAAGAAATGAGGAATAAACGAATAAAGACACGAGAAATAAACGAATGAAGAAATGAGGAATAAACGAATAAAGACATGAGAAATAAACGAATGAAGAAATGAGGAATAAACGAATAAAGACATGAGAAATAAACGAATGAAGAAATGAGGAATAAACGAATAAAGACATGAGAAATAAACGAATGAAGAAATGAGGAATAAACGAATGAAAACATGAGCAATAAACGAATGAAGAAATGGGGAATAAACGAATAAAGACATGAGAAATAAACGAATGAAGAAATGAGGAATAAATGAATAAAGACATGAGAAATAAAGGAATGAAGAAATGAGGAATAAACGAATAAAGACATGAGAAATAAACGAATGAAGAAATGAGGAATAAACGAATGAAAAATGAGGAATAAACAATTGAAAGAATGAGGAATAAACGAATAAAACATGAGGAATAAGTGAATGGAGACATGAGGAATAAATAAATGAAGAAATAAGGAATAAACGAATGAAGACATGAGAAATAAACGAATGAAGAAATGAGGAATAAACGAATAAAGACATGAGAAATAAACGAATGAAGAAATGAGGAATAAACGAATAAAGACATGAGAAATAAACGAATGAAGAAATGAGGAATAAACGAATAAAGACATGAGAAATAAACAATTGAAGGAATGAGGAATAAACGAATAAAGACATGAGGAATAAGTGAATGGAGACATGAAGAATAAACGAATGAAGACATGAGGAATAAACGAATAAAGAATTGAGGAATAAACAAATGAAGGAATGAGGATGAAGAAAAGAAGGAATGAGGAATAAAAGAATGAAAGAATGAGGTTTAATGAATGAATGAGTGAATGAGGAATTCAGGATTGAATGAATGCAGAATTAAGGACTGAATGAATGAAGAAATGAGGTATGAACGAATAAATAAGAGTGAATGAATGAAGATGTGAGGAATTAAGCAATGAAGAAATGAGAATAAGTACAAATTAAGAAACGAGGAAGCGAATGAATAAACAAACGATGAAACAGATATACAATGAAGGACCTCACGATTAAATTAAAATAAGTACGACATTAAACTATGAGAAAAGCAAAGGAATATAAATTTACTAGTAAAATAAATTGCGTCTTGTTATCACCTACTTTATTTAATATTCATATTAATGACACCAACCAAGAGTGAAAACAGAAATATCAATAATTCAAATAGTAAAATAAATTTAAATGATCAGTGATCAAGTAGCTCTAATAGGGATAAAACAGGAAAGACAAAGAAAGTAAAATTAATTAATGTGGAGAAATTCAGTATCATATTTATTGTTTGTATAACGTGAGACATAGGCCTACAGTACATATAAATCAGGATACAAGAATACATTCTAATATATTTAAGGACAATAATTAAACTAATGTTACATATCGAATTAAAATCGGAAAATTAAATGAAGTTTAATACAACATTAGCAATTACTTCTTGTTTTGTAGATTAGAATGCGGGAAAAAATAGTCGAGAATGCAGAATTGAGAAACTGGTACTTGCAAGTATGGACAGTAGAATAAATAGCATTAATAAATTACATCCCACAAGGACAAATGAAAGAGGTACACCTGCAGTGATACGGATAAAATTGGATAAGAAGCCGTCTGTGACAAAGAATAAATGAATAAATAATCTACTGTAACTAATAAATTAATAGTGAAATAATAAAGCAAGTTAATACGTATATAAATAAGGATGTAAATAGGTGGTATTTGGAGAGAAATCCACATAGATGCGTCATATAAGTTCGAAATATATATTTCATTTATGTGCTTTCGATCTAAAATTCCATATAAGACCACATAATGCTTGTTTTAAAATAATCCCCAAATTAATCTTTCATTTCGCATAATATTCGCTAAATGTGGATATGGAGAAGAAAGGTGCGTGTGGAATGGACAGACAGAATAAGAATTGAAGCTGTGTTCGAAAGAGTGGCTGAAGAAAGAATGTTGCCGAAACTGATTAGAAACAGGAAAAGGAATTGATTGGGTCACTGTCTGAGAAGAAACTGTCCATTAAAGGATGCACTGGAAGGAATGGTGAATAGGAGAAAATTTCGGGGCAGAACAAGATATCAGATGATAGGCGACATTAAGATGTATGCGGAGACAAAGAGGAAGACAGAAAATAGGAAAGATTTGAGAAAGCTGGGTTTGCAGTGAAAGACCTGCCCTTGGACAGAAAACTATGAATGAATGAATGAAAGAATGATTAAATTAATTAATTAATATTCGCTTTAGGATTTCAAAGAATATGGTCTTACACACACACACACACACACACACACACACACACACAAAAGTGTGAACAAGTGGCAACGACGAGGCTGAGAGCAGCCCACCTACCGAGACATACTCAGAGTTCGTTGACCTCTTACACCTGTATCACGAGTAGAATGTGTTAGCGGCGACGTTGCCGGACTTCTGAAACTTCAAACTTTATTCTCTAATTAACTTTGCATTTAATCACAAAATGTAATATAGGTTTTTATTCACTTAAGTGTACCCTACCAATATGCAAGGTATTTCACTTCCTCTCTGTTTTTATTTATTTATTTATATATTTATTTGTTTATTTATTTATTTTCCTCTTTAAAAAATAAAAAGATGGAGTTACGGTGCCGAAAACAGGCATCCTACGGAGAATTCAGCTAACACTTTTTTATCATCGCCATCATCATCAACCCCATTGGATGAACCTGTTAACCGGTTTCTCTGTCCTTGGAATAGGACTGTATGACATACTTGATTATTTCATCTGAGTCGTGGGAATTGCTTACAAACTTCGTCTTTTGTCATTTCGTTAATAACAATGCATCATTTTGACTTAGAATACGTCTTTCTTCGGGAACCGTGGTAAAACAAAACAAAAAAGTGGTAGAATTATAAATGCTTAGTGTAACAAAACTATGAATCACAACCTAATTCTATTGTTATTAATAAGTTGGCTATGAGCGATTGTAAATTGCGTCACCATGCCCAATGACGTCACTTCTCCTCGCTACGAGCATCAGAGCGCCGAATTTTCGTATAAAATTAGTATTGCCTCGTGATCTCTCTCAGTAATATCTCGACATCGAGAATAGCTACAGACCTTTACGCCCACTCGTTTCATTTGTGATCCTGAGTTCTGCAATATTAAAGTGATAATAGATACGTACGATACATTTTTATTGTACCATAGTGAAAATTTTGTTGTTAGCTGTGACTAATTTCGGAATGTCGCCTTATATGAAGGGAAAATATTTTGCATACCCTTCATTAATAACTTCTCTTATCATGGACCTATATTGTCTATTTGTAAACCGAAACAACAATGAAACGTTCAAACTAACACAACTGTAGTTTTATTCTCGAAACTGGGTGACATACTCCACGTGTCTGTGTATCCCTGTACTCCTTATACAGTGCAGATTTTTTTGCTAAAACGTTATTGTCCAGCACAAAACTTATTTGATTCGCCGGACAATTTCCTAATTTACAACGTGACTATGACTACCATATCATTCTCATCATCATCATCATCATCATCATCATCATCATTATCATAACCAACATTATCTTCATCTTTTATAGTTTTCTTGATTACTAACATAATCGTTGTTCTGAATGACGACACAGTGTACTAGTTTGCTAGTGTTATTTGAGGCGATGATAAGGATTTTTATTTTTATTATTTATTTACTTATTTACTTATTTATTTATTTATTTATTTATTTATTTATTTATTTATTTATTTATGTATTTATTAGTTATTTGTTTACTTATTTACTTAATTATTTACTTATTTATTTATTCATTTATTTATTTACTTATTTATTTATTATTTATTTATTTATTTATTTATTTATTTATTTATTTATTTAAACTGGCAGCGTTAAGGCCATTGGGCTTTCTCGTACACTCTACCAGGTCACAGAGTACACAAGCAGTAGAATTTAACAAAATATGAAAGAAAAAATACTAAAAGAACAAGATTTTTGTCTCTTTATGGAACAATAATATAATATTGTGGCAGTAAAAACTGCAGTAGCTAAAGAAAATCTGCCGAATAAAGATCCTTGTCCACTACTCAGAATATCCGGGAGTTGAACTCGTGATTTCAGAGTGAAGAAAGAAGCTTCAGACCATTCCAAGAACAGACCGTGTTTAGGCCAGAAATCTCTCGCTGTCATAAAATTTTACTGCTATTGGTCAGTTTGAAATTAGTATATAAGCTATACATACCGTTATTTAACAAACATAGTCTGTTAAATACTTGCAAATACGTTTATGCGATTTCACAAGTGCAGAAATTTGAAAGAAAATATTTATGAGGGATAGTTTAGGAGAGTGACATGTAATGGGGTAGTAGAACCTGTCATATATCTGTAAAGTCATCCCCTCCATACCAGAGATAATACTTTGAACAGATTGCTATCACTACTTTGCAAAGGAACTGTCACAGTGTCGGTTTTGCAAAACAAATACTGTAGCATGCATATTCCAAAGTGTCTAAGTGGAATTTGTGGTACTGGGAGAAACGGCGACCTCCTTGTATTCCCACTTCTTCTATTGTAATCTAATGAATTTTCTACAGTTTTCTGATATTCATAAAATTAAACATACTCCTTTTATTACAAGATGTCACTAGAAATTTGTACGAGTAACAAAACAACTGTTAAAATAATTATACCACTAGTTGTATTAAACTAACAGAAAATTATAATTGTCTACGATCTATCTTACATAAAATATACTGAAACTAAAACGTTGTAGCCACCGGCGTAGCTCAGTCGGCTGAGGCGCTTGTCTCCCGATTCGGAGTTGCGCTCGGGCATGAGTTCGATTCCCGCTTGGGCTGATTACCTGGTTGAGTTTTTTCCGAGGTTTTCCCCAACCATAAGACGAATGTCAGGTAATCTGTGGCGAATCCTTGATCTCATTTCGCCAAATGTCATCTCGCTATCACCAATCTTATCGACGCTAAATAGCCCAGTAGTTGATACAGCGTCGTTAAATAACGAACTAAAAGAACTAAGACGTACATAGCTAGCCTGCAATCTTTTAAAGGAAAGTGCTACTCTATTCGCCGGTAAAATAATGTTTGTCCATCAATGTTAATCATTGTGCAGTTAGCATGAGTCACAGTTTGCTCTGTACCGTAAACTGGGGTAAACTTGATCGCTGGGGTAAACTTAAATACAAGGAATGAAAGATTTAAATCATGATATCAGTACACCTAGTACACTGAAATCTCCAGGTTTCTTTTCGTCCCAAAAGAAGGCCAAATGACATCTGTCAATGGAGCGAATAGCTCATGAAGGGTCAAGACCGACCAGCCAACTATTGGCCTCACGTCCACATGCCTCAGAAGTGAATGGTGATTAAACCATACCGGGTGTATCGTGTGTTTAGCACGGTGATTCCCCAGCCCTTTTAGCTGGTTTTCGAAACCGGATTTTGCTACCTATCGTAGCTTCCTGAATTCATCATGCTGGGTGGGCTTCCGTCCTATACACTGGCCGAAATTTCAGGAGGAATTTTTTCTCTTCGAATCAGCGCGCATTCCGTACGTGAGTCCAGGCACGGTATCTTAATCAGACGCCTCGGCGCGGGTCCTGCAGACTTTTTATAAGCCTTAAAAATCCATCGCATTCGAACAAGTTTGAATCCACGAATCTCGAACTCGGTGGCAAAGATATCATCACCTGACCACCAAGCTCGAAATTCCTAAAGACTTTGTTTCATTTTACTTATATAGTTCCAAATTTTCATCTCGTACGGTAAAGAATATTCTTGTTCTTTTAAAGCAGTTAAAAAAGAAAACTTTATAGTTTGAATTTGTTTTTATAACGAACTGCAATTTTTGAAAGCAAGGTGTTACTGAATTCAGTGCCGAACCTGTCACTATTGCACATAAAAAATAGACTGGCGAGCTTGAGATTAAGCCAGTTCGACTCTGCAGAGAGCCAGGGCAGGTGTTGGAACGATATTGTGAAGGGAGGAAATGCTTGTTGTGCAATCTTTGAGCCGACCTATTCCCCAACACACTTGTAGAGCTAAGCACCCCTCCGAAACCCAAACACTTTAGCATATAAGAAATGAATAGCCTAGCAAAAAGAAATTCTTTCTTGCAGTATCGATTAACAACACAAAAAAATGGAGTCGGCCATATTCAGCTTAGAATCTTCCACCTAGAAAAATAGTGCAGTGTTCGTGTAAGAAAATCGACAGCAATGAAATGTCACAAATGTTTGTTTCCCAGTACGTACGGATGGATAGAAAACAAATTATAATCCCAATACACCATTTTAAAAACTTTTGTTTGATCTACAGGACTAAGACTGGTAAATGAGAATCTCTTACCGTTCATTTTGTGCACATTGCGGCTGTAATTGTTTGTAATCCACCAATTTGTGCGCAAGTTCAAAATCATTCTTTGGCTCATTTGCTTCTTTCTTTTTCTCTTTCCTTTTTCCTTGTAATTTTTCTTTCTTTTGTTTTTCATTCTTAAGATTTATTATTAATCTGAATGCATCCAAGGATATATGTGTATTTGTATGTGTGTATTCACACTGCAAATGGGTAAATAAATACCCGGTGGCACTGGTAACTAATCACACTCAATATTGACAATTAATAATAAACACAATTAATAAAAAATACAATTAATAATAAATTAGTGATATTAATAATAATTAATACTACTACTAATAATAATAATAATAATAATAATAATAATAATAATAATAATAATAATATCAACAACAAGGAGCATCCTAAATTAAATGAAGCGCGATCACTTAAAATAACATTTAAAGTAAATCTAATTTTTATCTTAACACTAAGTTCGAACTAAAACCCACAAGTATGATATGTTTATACATGCACAAATACCTTTCAGCACTACACTCATTTCGCTGTCAACTCACTTACTGCACTGGAACTACGACACATTTCACTGATATTATCCTGATTTCAGATTCACTAAAACTTATAAAACATTTCACTGTTAAAATACTTTGCACTACCACTATAAATGTAATGTTATGTAATTATGTATGTATGTATGTGTGGAGGTGTGAGTGTGTGTTTAAGCCTTGCAGCATAATTATACTCAAGGTCATTTGAAGGCTCCTTCCCATTGACTAACTCTTGTATCTCTCACAATGGCAGGAAGAGGTACTAGCATGACCTTGATCGAACTTTCGTTGTGTTGTTATTGACATCAAGGGGATTTCTGTGGTTACGTGTGTTTATTCATGTAGCTTGTGTGGGAAGAATAACCTACGTTTTTGTCTTTTAGTGACATATTTTGTGTCCATGTAATTATCCGTTCGTATAAAAATAGTCAAACACGACTAATTCTTACTAACAACTTCTCGTTCAGTATCCAAGTTCCAATAAAATGTGAACTTTTTCTTGACATATTTGACAGATTTTTATATTTCTAAGTAATGAAGCTATACTTAGATTCTGCATATATGGCCTGCTCCGTACCGACGTGGTCTAAGGCGTCATGCCTAGACTCTCGTTACGAAATGCGCGCTGGTTTGTTTCCTCATGGAGGAAGAAATTTTATCGTGAAATTTCGGACGTTGTATGAGATCTGAGCATCGTGATGAATTTGGGAAGCTGCGACAGGTAGCGAAATCCGTATCCGCGAACAAGCAATAACCGTTAGGGCGATCATCGTGCTTAATTAATTCATTTATTCCAAAAATTCTCATAGAATAAATGAATTTTGTGTTTATAGAGATCAATCTAATTCTGCTTAATTCTTTCATTAATTTCGAAAAATCTCATAGAATAATAGTAATATGCGTTACAAAAGCGGTATGTTGAAGTTTTCATGTTCGAGGAAAAGTTTGAAAAAGCGAAACGTAGTTGAGCTTTTTTAATTTCCGAGAATTGAAAGAAAACATACCGCTCGTGTATCGTACATTATTTTGTGCGAAGATCGTTTATTACATACCTGAAAGAGGAAATTCTATTTAGTTGCAATGAAATCTCCATCTTGGTTTCTGTTCAATGACGGCAAATTTGCAAAACGAAAATATATTTCTTCAACATTGTTGCTTTAAAATGTTTTCTGTGTTTACTATACTCCAGCAGGCCGTGATATACGTCTGTCTTTTTTCCCCCAGTCTATAAATGCGAACTTGAAACAAACGGCTTCCTTAATGTTACATGCATCACGAATGCAGTAACTTTAGTGGAGTTGTAGAGTTTACTTAATTTTTGCAAATATTTAAAAACAATTATTAACAGTGCAATTTAGGTGAAATTGCAGTGGTAAGTTTCCAATTTATAATTATTACTATATTGAACGTCTCTAAAAATAATATGTTAAAGGCCTAAAGCAGTAAAATGGATATGTCACTTAAGCGGTAAGAAGAGGGAAATTGTTATGTGTGTTCGGTTGGGAATACTGAATGTGGAATTTTAGACTTACCGCGGATTGGTTTTGTGCGGAAACCAAGCAAATACGCACGATCTCGCACAAATGAATTTTATGTTTGTGGAGATTCTGCTTACTTTGTGAAGTTTTTTATTTAGTAAACCTATCACATTTTACAGTGCAAAGTAGGCCTTTAAATAATATTATTGATGTGATATGCTCATGAACTAAAAGGGATAATACAAAAACATACCATTGATTGAAGTTCTGGCTGATATGTAGGCTACATCTATATCAGTCAGTACATCTCATTTGACGATAGGCCTATGTGTCAGAGAAAGAACAATTGTTTGTATGCATCTGAAGTCTGATTAGTTTAATAGGCCTATGTAACTAGTCAGCGGAAGGGTAAAGGAACTGGCCATCGTACCCCATTATCTCTTGACCTAGTTGTCTCATGAGTGATGCCTTGTTGGTGTCACTTGTGGGATCCAGACCTGTCTTTGGACAATTGACTAAACAGCAATACAAAAACCTATAAGTACTAACAGTTTAACTACAGTGAAGTTGTAGTCTAATCTACAGGGTTGTTTCCGTTCTCTGATAACGAATTTGAATGACCTCATGTGCGTCAGGAATCACATCGACAGCTGAATTGCGGCGAGAGGTGACAGACCAATAGTGAGTGATTTCATAATCAGAGTGCACGGTGTATCACAGTAGCAATTCCCAAGAAAATCGAGCTTTTTTTGGGAGGGGTACATAACAACCCTTCCCGATGGCAAATATAGTTACGTGAAAATCATAGGAGCCTGCAAAAAACGTGGTTTCGTTATTTCTAAAAGAGGCATCTTGTGTGTGCCTAACAAGACTGGCAAAGCTGGGATGGGATTAATTCAATATTGGAAAAAGTAAGCAAATCCACCCCCGTTACAAGTCGCCGCACCCCACGAGATGATACAAATTAATTCCATTCGAGCTTTACCAGTCTTATTAAGTACACAGAAAATGCCTTTCTTGGAAATAACGAAACCTCGTTTATTGCAGGCTTCTTTTATTTTCACTTAACTGTACTTGGCATTGGAAAGGGTCGTAATGTACCCGTCCCAAAAAGGCTGAATTTTCTTGGGAATTTCTGCTCTGAGACGCCGTGCACTCTGACTATGAGATCACTCACTACTGATCTGTCACCTCGCGCCACAGTTCAGCTGTCGTGTGACTCCTGACGCACATGATGTCATTCAAATTCGTTATCAGAGCTCGGGAACAACCCTGTATACATTCTATAAGGTGAGTAAGTGCACAGATTGGATTTTAAAGATTAAAATTTGGTTTTCAATAACGTAATACTGAAGTTAAACCTTGCAACTATTGCACAAAAGATTAGACCTACGTAAAGAATATTAATGTTCCAACTGTTTGCACAAATACTTTAAATTCACATCAAAGTCACAATAGCTGCTTATTAGGTATCTGATTTGCAATGTGAGTAGCAAAATAGTTTATTCATTAAGCTGTATAATAACTCTGAAAGTAGGAACTGTCGGATGATTCATGCAGTAAATAACAAAGCCATTGAATGCTAAATCCACATACAAATTTTTGCAAATAAATCGGCATGATCTGGCGACCTGCATGTGTAAACAAGATATCCATCATCACTGCACGCTCTAAAAGCCACAATTACTGCCCTATCCATCAAACATTGACAGTACTTAAATTCAACGGCCCGCCATACTGTTGGTGACGTGGAAGTTTTGCGGAACGCCATTTTATCTTTCGACATTCACCACATGGCTGCTTCAAGACATGTTTATGTATAACCGCTCTGAAGGGTGTTAAAGAATAAGAAAAAAAAAGGTCCAACCCTATTCTAGCAGGTTTAGAAAAGTGGCAGAACTTAGAGTTGCCCAACTTATAAAATCTTTTTACACTGTTTTTTGAATGATGAATGTTTCATGAAGGAGAAAGAGGGATGGTCCGAGACAGCTAACAGATTTTTAAGCCGGTTAGCGGGTAGTAGAGAGGGTTCAACTTAGTATAAGAAGGGATGGGGTGAAGAAACTTTTTCAGGAATATATTGAGGGTTTTTGCATAGGAGGGGAAGTCTCAAGACAGCTGCATCTGTTTAGCGACGTTTTCTTTCTCCCCACTCCTGGTAGCATTTCTTCTCTTCTTTCATGGGCGCGGTTCCTTCACAAGGACCACTTCTCTGTTCAATTGAACTCAAGTTCTCAAGTATCATGCAGAGACTCTATTTCTTCACTAATTGCAGCTATTATGATTATACAAAATTAGGCTTGTAAAGATGTCTATTTAGAAAAATTGTATTAAATTTAAACGTTGAATCTACTGTTTAGGTAGACGTGCCATTCTCACTGGTTAAGACGTTGCTTTGACGCCACGGTCTTGTGTTCGAATTTTTCTTGATTATAGATGTATATGAGCTTAGAAGAGGCCTAGAGCAGAATTTTTCCATTACTGGTGAAGAAAAAGAAAAGAAAGTTTGTAACGTTCTAAACGGCTAAGAACCTTTCTCACTCCATTTTGTATCATCTGAATGCGAAAATGGAGCCGATTTTCGAAACCTTGTGATTTCTTTTTCATCCCCAGAAATAGAAAAAGTACAACCTCCAACTCTTGGGAACAATTGACCATTATTTTCACTCTCAGTTTGATTAATGTAGCTTTTGAATCATTGAATAGGACCTGATAATTTGCAGATTGGTATTCATCGTAATATACTTATGCAGATAAATATTTTTAAGGGAGGAGACTGGTGAAATATTGGTCATTTTCAATCAAAAATCGCATTTTCGTCTTGTGAAAAATGAATCATCAGTCTCCTATTTATATGCTGCGCAAGTTTTAATGCTCTACGGAGCTCGAAAGCATAAAAATTACGCAATATATAAATGGCTGTAGCCTTGAATTTTAATTTCATGCAAATTTTACACGCTGTTTTCTCAGACTTTTTCCAGCACATTTCGTCAGGTTCGAAGTGTAAAGGCTCTTACAGTTTTGATGCTAGGAACATGAAAATTTTACTGCATGTTTTATATACAATATAACATATGAGTTTTAAGATTAAATGAATACTTTTTGAAATAAAAAATGAAATAATTATAGTGGCAATGGAAATTTTTTTATTTTTAGATATGCAGTGATTATAAAAATTGTTCCCTCCCTTTTGTGGTAAAGATAAAGGAAAACTAATGTTTGATGTTTTTGTAGAGATGCCACTTGTCTTCAAAACAAAATTCAGACATTTTACTGAAAAATTGAGCGATACATTTCATTTTGAAATACCTATGCAAATTTTTAAAAATATTTTTGTTAACTCAGAAACTATGCCTAATTGACTCATAGAAATGAAACTTCACCACATTATTATGTATAACGTCATGATTATATGTAGATACAAAAGATTAAGGCCGTATCTTGAAAAATGGAGAGAATAGAAATTTCACCCATCACCTCCCTTAACGAGAAACTTTTATACTCATGACATTCGAGAAATTTGATGTCACTTCCTGTTAATACTGTGACGTCATTAATTACGGTAGGCTTTGGATAACTGAAAGTATTATGTGTTTAAAACGAAGTAGTTTCGAACCCAGCCAGACGTGATAAAACTTGAAGGGAAAACAAATATAATTATGAGATATAATGAATTCATTACTCTTCGTACATAAATGGGATCATTAAAAAATGTGTGGAGAATAAAGACACACGTACGTAGTTATTTTAACATAATCTAATTCTGAAGTACTTAACTGTGATATTAATTTCCAAGTGAAACCACTCTCTTGAATATTATAAGTTATAGCCTATATTATTCTCATTATATTATATTTCTCATCAAAGAACTCATCGCCGTCGTGTTGTATTGAATCTTTTATAGTCCGGATCAGCTTACTTAATACCCTAAGGGTGAAACCTAACCATTTTCCCCCCATTACTACATACGCTAGTGGGTTATGGTGATTTTCTAGTTTGCAAGTTGAATTTTCTTTTGCCAACTTCGTTTCGAATTTCGGTACTGAGAAATACTACAACTGGTAGTGATTTTATAGCTGTTATGTTGGCAGCAGTGACACAAGTTGTCAATAGTTTAAATTCTGAAAATTAAAATTGTTCTAGATTTCTGAGCCCATTATTGGAATTTGAACATACTAATAATTAATTAATATCAGTATTAATATTAATACATAATAGTCATTTTATGTGTTGCTTTGTGTTGTGGTTACAATTTCAAGATTAGAGTCAGGTAGGCTAAGTGTGAATAAATATAACATATTTCGTGTGATAAATGCCCTTGAGTAATCGATAGAAATACCATTTCACATTTCAATTAATTTATTTCGTGTTTTGACTTTTATTACAATAATGGAGTAAATATTCTAAAGCATACATTTCAAAGTGGCATTCGTTTTCGGAATTCACACTAATCATTTCACGTGAGCAAACAAAATACATTTTTAGGTTAGGTCTCGTGAATCGTAAACTCTTTAATCAAAGCAGTGAATTTCATGTTGTCAGACAAAATACATTTTAATATTAGATCAGACACAATTCTACTAACTACTAACATAATGTGCGAGAGATCCAGAAGAAAAATATGCTCTTTCACAAATTATTGAACCTTTTAAAAAACACCTCCTCAACATAAAGATGAGATGTGGTAAATAAGCAAGACATCGTTATTGTTAATACTATATTATTATTATTATTATTATTATTATTATTATTATTATTATTATTATTATTATTATTATTATAGTACATGGCATTGTGATTTTATTGTCTTTTGGTGATATGTAGTATTAGTTGGCAACACTGAAGAGACGGCCAAATTAGTATTTTACGTGATCCTCAGTATAAATATTGCACTGCTGATTCGAGACTACGCCTCATGGAATGAGAAAGCAAATATGAAGTAAATAGTCCAACGAGGCCTCCACCTTGTTCAATTTAAATGCGAGAGAGAGATGAAAATAAATATGTAAATTTTATTTTAACCCCAAACATCTTCCAACCCCAACTATGCTCACAATATTACTCACGAACAGAATAAATCTTTCTCGGAATTACAGGGATTCGATGAATCCCTTGTCAGTTTTTTTACTAAACCGTTAAGCTATTTTTATTCCTTGTCAACCAGATAGTAATTTCAATGAAATATTCTACCTTCCCAATATTTGAGAAACATGTATTCTGAGACTTCAAGAATGTCGGCTTAAGAAATACGAGAACATTGCAATTTCAAATCGAATAGACAAAGAGAGAGAAGCTGTGAAACCTATCATGGCATGCAGCTTTCCGCGTCCTTTGTTGTGTATCCGGTGACATTCTAGTTGTACCCCTTTATTACGCCGAGTTCACAATTCAGATGTCGAACTCGAAGATGAAAGTACATAAAAAGGTAAAGAAGGAAATCGAAATCTCGTAACGGCTTAGTGGATGAGGGACCTACTGTACGCTCCTTTCCTCCCGCCTCCGGGGCTCAGACATGTTAAGTTTGGGCTTTTATGTATTTACTAAGCATTAATTACGAAAACTGGCTCCATAGTGTAGTTTGCATTATAATTAATAACAATACTAACTGTTTTAAAGGAACCGCTCAGTTGCAGTTTTACCTGATACCTGGCGCCTATTTTCTCAGAATTTCAATGCGATGTGGCCGCCGTAAACATTTTATAACACGCATATAAACTATGGTTTTCCGTCGTAACGTTCAGTTAAAAAAATAGCTAATTCAGTAAAGTCATTTTAATGTTTTTCAGAGTTCCAAAATGAATCTAATTTCTTTGCCAGAACTTTAGTTGTCAATGTTACTAATTTATATTTTTTAATAATTCGTCTCGAGTTCTGTCAATAGATTGCTGTCAGTAAGCTTACATAGAGTGAGTCAAAGTTAAGGGAACGTCACTCCTGGATAGTCTGGAAAGCAAAGTGCCAGTTCTAGCGTATAACTTTCTAGCCGTTTACGGCACTACAGTCTAGCAAGTGGTCTTTCGCGTAACTGGGCTGAAAATGTCCTCCATTACGTACTATACATGAGGTCGGAAAACGTCCAATGCCCTATTTCCCACATAAGAAGAATGTCAGTAACTTAGGTTAGCTTTAAGTCCGTACCAGGATACAAAGCATGGGTTTTCCTTATCACATATCCTGCCATTATTGATGATAAAATCAATTTTGATTTGATTTTGATAACTAGAGGATCAACAGCATAATCATATACTTAGTTCGAAAATCTTTATTCATCGAAGAGTATATCACCATTTGTATTCTTGACAGACTTGGAAGCTTACTGATCGGAAACCCATTGACCAAGCAGTACGCCCAGACTGTTGCTTAGCTTCCTTATTATTCATAATATACACGAATGTTCTTATATTAAAATGGAAGTAAAGAAACCCGTTGACCAAACAGTACGACAAGATTGCTGCTTAGTTTCCTTACTATTCATAATATAGGCCACACGAATGTTCTTATATTAAAATGGAAGTAAAGAAATCCATTGACCAAACAGTACGACAAAATTGCTGCTTAGTTTCCTTATTATTCATAATACACGAATGTTCTAATATTAAAATGGAAGTAAAGAAGCTCATTGACCAAACAGTAGTACGACAAGATTGCTGCTTAGTTTCCTTATTATTCATAATATACACGAATGTTCTGATATTAAAATGGAACTAAGGAAACCCATTGGCCAAACAGTACGACAAGATTGCTGTTTAGTTTCCTTATTACCTATTCATAATAGGCCCTATACACGAAAGTTCTAATATTAAAATGGAAGTAAAGAAACCCATAGACCAAGCAGTACGCCAAGATTGCTGCTTAGCTTCCTTATTGTTCATAATATACACGAATGTTCTAATATTAAAATGGAAGTAAAGAAACTCATTGGCCAAGCAGTACGCTAAGATTGCTGCTTAGCTTTCCTTATTATCCATAATATACACGAATGTTGTAATATTAAAATGGAAGTAAAGAAACTCATTGGCCAAGCAGTACGACAAGATTGCTGTTTAGCTTCCTTATTATTCATAATATACACGAATGTTCTAATATTAAAATGGAAGTAAGGAAACCCATTGACCAAACAGTACGACAAGATTGCTGTTTAGCTTCCTTATTATTCATAATATACACGAATGTTCTAATATTAAAATGGAAGTAAGGAAGCCCATTGACCAACAGTACGACAAGATTGCTGTTTAGCTTCCTTATTATTCATAATATACACGAATGTTCTAATATTAAAATGGAAGTAAGGAAACCCATTGACCAAACAGTACGACAAGATTGCTGTTTAGCTTCCTTATTATTCATAATATACACGAATGTTCTAATATTAAAATGGAAGTAAGGAAACCCATTGACCAACAGTACGACAAGATTGCTGTTTAGCTTCCTTATTATTCATAATATACACGAATGTTCTAATATTAAAATGGAAGTAAGGAAACCCATTGACCAAACAGTACGACAAGATTGCTGTTTAGTTTCCTTATTACCTATTCATAATAGGCCATATACACGAAAGTTCTAATATTAAAATGGAAGTAAAGAAACCCATAGACCAAGCAGTACGCCAAGATTGCTGCTTAGCTTCCTTATTGTTCATAATATACACGAATGTTCTAATATTAAAATGGAAGTAAAGAAACTCATTGGCCAAGCAGTACGCTAAGATTGCTGCTTAGCTTTCCTTATTATCCATAATATACACGAATGTTGTAATATTAAAATGTAAGTAAAGAAACTCATTGGCCAAGCAGTACGCTAAGATTGCTGCTTAGCTTCCTTATTATCCATAATATACACGAATGTTGTAATATTAAAATGGAAGTAAAGAAACTCATTGGCCAAGCAGTACGCTAAGATTGCTGCTTAGCTTCCTTATTATCCATAATATACACGAATGTTGTAATATTAAAATGTAAGTAAAGAAACCCATTGATCAAGCAGTACGCCAAGATTGCTGCTTGGCTTCCTTATTATTCATAATATACACGAATGTTGTAATATTAAAATGGAAGTAAAGAAACCCATTGATCAAGCAGTACGCCAAGATTGCTGCTTGGCTTCCTTATTATTCATAATATACACGAATGTTGTAATATTAAAATGGAAGTAAAGAAACTCATTGACCAAGCAGTACGCCAAGATTGTTGCTTAGCTTCCTTATTATTCATAATATACACGAATGTTGTAATATTAAAATGGAAGTAAAGAAACTCATTGGCCAAGCAGTACGCTAAGATTGCTGCTTAGCTTCCTTATTATCCATAATATACACGAATGTTGTAATATTAAAATGTAAGTAAAGAAACCCATTGATCAAGCAGTACGCCAAGATTGCTGCTTGGCTTCCTTATTATTCATAATATACACGAATGTTGTAATATTAAAATGGAAGTAAAGAAACTCATTGACCAAGCAGTACGCCAAGATTGTTGCTTAGCTTCCTTATTATTCATAATATACACGAATGTTGTAATATTAAAATGGAAGTAAAGAAACTCATTGGCCAAGCAGTATGCTAAGATTGCTGCTTAGCTTCCTTATTATCCATAATATACACGAATGTTGTAATATTAAAATGGAAGTAAAGAAACTCATTGACCAAGCAGTACGCCAAGATTGTTGCTTAGCTTCCTTATTATTCATAATATACACGAATGTTGTAATATTAAAATGGAAGTAAAGAAACCCATTGACCAAGCAGTACGTTAGCTTCCTTATTATTCATAATATACACGAATGTTCTAATATTAAAATGGAAGTAAAGAAACTCATTGACCAAACAGTACGCCATGATTGCTGCTTAGCTTCTTTATTGTTCATAATATACACGAATGTATTCTAATAGTAGAATGGAAGCAAAGACCCCATGGTAACCTTGACATCAGTAGATATTTAAACTTGAATATCGTCGTTGATTTTATGAAACCTCCTATGTGACATTGCAGATCATTTTTCAGTTGGAAGATAAAATTAATTAAACATCAATGCGCCTACAGTGATCCTCAATGACATCATCATATTAACCAATGTTTTCTAATATTATTTTGTAGGCCTATTCATATTTAATTACATTTTTATTCCTCCTGAACAAAAAATTATGCTCTCTACTGTCACATAGGTTTCATAAAATCAACGACGATATATTACTAGTTGCAAATTACATAGTATTTCCTGTACACTCGGAAGATGGTGTACAATATTCTGTTTATCAACTTCAGCTCCCAAGCAAACAATACGGAATGAAACCCTCAACAACGAAACTAAAGTTATGGCTTTTAAAAAAGAACATCCATTTGTATGAAAAGCTGTGTTTACAATAAGACCATTGAACAACTCCTTTCATTTAAATACTTAGGGTATCATGCTAAGTTATGAAAATGAAATTCACATATCGGCCAAAAT
The DNA here is from genome assembly GCF_040183065.1 of Periplaneta americana. Classification (NCBI taxonomy): domain Eukaryota; kingdom Metazoa; phylum Arthropoda; class Insecta; order Blattodea; family Blattidae; genus Periplaneta; species Periplaneta americana. The sequence goes on along the minus strand of NC_091123.1, from coordinate 77,969,720 downwards.
TCTAGACTACAATAGTTCGATCGAATCATTAACAAAGTATTTAAACCCTTCTTAGTGCCGAATATACAAGAATTAGGCTTATGAAACCTTAGTACGACCGATACTCATATACGGTTAGTAAGACCGAAGCTTGCATACGGTTAGTAAGACCGATGCTTACATACGGTAGTAAGTAAGATCGATGCTTACATACGGTAGCGAAGTTCGAAATATACGAAGAGATATAAACAAAATAACAGCTAGAGAAATTAAGTTCATGAGAAGAACATCCAGTTACAGAAAACTGGATAAAAAGAAAAATGTGGAAATTCTTCAAGAACTCAAAATGTCATCTATTATGGATTACATATAGGCCTATACATACGGGACTCATTGGCAGAAACATTTTCAACGCATGGATCGAATCCGCAAAGGGAAGAGATCTTTAGGAAGATCACTAAAAAATAGCTGGAGATCGTAACGGACCACTAGGTCTAATACATGAATGGAAAATGATGATGATGATGATGATGATGATGATGATGATGATGATGATGACGACGACGACGACGACGACGACGACGACGATGGTTATGATGATATTGCCTATTTTATTTAATTTTGAATTGCAATTTAGTTTCGAAAACAACATTGTTGAGCTTCAATTTATGAATAAAACTGAATAATTTTAAAGCTATTGTCGCCACAATTGATAAAAGTTAAGAGTGAGATAATGGGATATAGAAATGATATATAAGTTAGTGTTGGTTACTCAGATGACAAGGGAAGGAATGTGATCTTCTACACTACATTGTGTGCTGATTATGATAAACATCAGTCTGATATGCATCCCGGTAGTCAGATTATTACTCATGCTGAAAACATTAATTACAATAAGCGTATGGAATTAATGGATAGTAAACCGTGGCGCTACAGCCCATGGAGGGCCAAGACCGACCAGCCGGCTGCTGGCCTCACGGCCACATACCGAAGCAGAGGTGGACGATCATCCAACCAGAATGGAAGTATCGTGTGGTTAGCATGATGAGCCTCCCAGCCGTTATTGCGTAACCGGATTTCGTTACCTATCGTATCTCCCCAAGTGCATCACGATGCTGGGTGGGCACTGGTCCCATACACTGGCTGAAATTTCATGAGAAAATTTCTTCCCCCATGAGGACTCGAACCAATGCGCATTCCGTAATGCGAGTCCTAGGCAGGATGTCTTAGACCACGACGCCATGGCGCGGGACGGAATTAATGAATACTTATTATTTTAATAAAGTAAATATTAATTCCTTAATATATTATGAATTTTAATTACTAACTTAACTTTTCACTTCCTAAGCACAAAACCAAAGACCAGCAACTAATGAAGTCTGCATATTTGTTACTGAATAATATTGGTATAGCGTCGCATAATGTAAGCATTCATATTACTAACATACTTCTCCTCCCGTTTCATCCCGCGCTCTTCATTTTGTTCAATACGTTATGCGCAAGAAAAATAGAAAAAAAAACTCATTCCGTTATAAAATGTCTAGCATTTGGCGTTCCGTTACTCTCTCGAAGTAAGCATGGTGGGCATAAAAAAATAAACGTCGTCGACATTCAGAAATATTTTAACCAATCACGTGCGAAAGCCTTGCTTTTGTGCCACTCTAACACTGAGGGGTTGGAGCAGTTTTCATGACATGCGCACGCCGGGCACACGGCATTAACAAAAAATAAATAATTCTTTGCTTAGGAACGTGTGTAAGTAAAAGGGTTAAAAATGATCAAAAGGGTAGAACCACAGGACCAATCCAATAGTCCCAACGCGTGTCAGTCGTATGCGTCTCGCAGACACCCCTTTCAACCCTCTCGCAAGTGAACACCACCCCTTCCTTTTTTATATGCTAAGATCATATAACCCCAGGGGTACCTCGGATCGCATTAAATACAGAAGAGCCGCCATATTGAACGAACTATGGCGGAATGTTTAGATAAATTCACGTTATTCCATGAGAGAAGAACGTCGTTGCTAAGTGGAACGGAATTGATTTATTTTGAATTGTGCGGCGCAATCGCGATAATTTTCATAAACGTGACTTAAGGTTAGCAACCAGAGAGCAACCATGATTCACGAATGTCCTTTAAAATGGAGTTTGCGCACATCTTCTAGTATTTCTGTAACGTTTTAAGTGATAATTTATGGTTAAGTAGGTCGATGAAAATAAGATCATGCTGCAGGAGGTTTTTAACCTAAAGGAGCATCGAGTTATTTCCCTTTGCCACGGAAATTAATGTCACGCAAGAATTAAATAACGTGCATTTTGTACAGTAGGTTTGTGGAAAGAATTGGCGATTCTTATCCTATATGTAAGTTTCCTACATCAGAATATGTTATAATATTATTGATAGTGTTGATGAACGAAAAGAAGGAAAAGAAAGAACGCAGATAGAAAGCGAAGGAAAGAAGGTAGTGCTAAAGAAAATGAAAACTCACAAGAAACGAAACGAAAGAATATTAAAAAAAGAAAATGAGAAACGCGAAAAGCAAATCTAAGGACGGCAAGGAACGGGAAAAATCAGAAAGAGAAGGGAAGGAGATGTAATGAAAGAAGAGGAAATAAAGATGAAAGGACTCCAAAGGGAAAGAAATACAAACAAATGGCAAAATAAGGAAAGAAATTGAAAAGCTATAAATTAATGAAAATAATTTTGCGAAAAAAGAAACATTTATTTATTTATTTATTTATTTATTTATTTTTATTTATTTATTTATTTATTTATTTATTTTTTATTTATTCATTCATTCATTTAATTTGTCGAAATTAAAGTCATCAGCAGCTCTTTGCCACACCACCAGAAATACAAATACAGAAAAAAAAAACAAATGCAGAGAAAATAAACAATAAGAAAAAGAAATGAAACTACAAATACAAAATATATAAATAAATAATAAAGGGGATTCATTGGATTCTTTTAATTGCGAGGAATACGGTTGGGTGTTATTGTGATATTTCGATTTTTAAGAATTTTATCAGAATTCTGAATATGCAAGAGAGAAATAAATATAGCGCAATCTATGTGTTATGTTATTAATAATTACTTCTTCATTGAATATATATTATATTTCTGCATAACGATGGCCTAGATCTAATATGACGTAGGCTATGTGATTTTTCCAAACTTTTCAGGACACACATAAAACTATTTATTATTTATACAGTACATTCTATCTATTTGAACTACTGAAAAGCACAATAATTAGTAGGAATGTAGTATTTTTACTGATTATTTTGCTTTTCAATGGTTCAAACAGATTGAATCTATAAATAATAAACAGTTTTATGTCTGTCCTGAAAAGTCAGGAACAATCACATACTTGGTATTAGATCTAGGCCATCGATAAGTATTTACAATGAAATTACAGTGTTCCATCTGAATTGCTAACCAAGTAGCGTCAGAACTATGTGACATAACTCATTGTCGTTGCTAAACAAGTGACATCGGAATTAATTATGTGACGTAACTCATTGTCGTTGCTAGGCTACTGAAGTCAGGATAGTGTGACTTAACTCATTGTCGTTGCTAGGCAACTAAAGTCAGAATCGTGTGACATAACTCATTGTCGTTGCTAGGCAACTGAAGTCAGAATCGTGTGACTTAACTCATTGTCGTTGCTAGGCAACTGAAGTCAGAATCGTGTGACTTAACTCATTGTCGTTGCTAGGCAACTGAAGTCAAAATCGTGTGACTTAACTCATTGTCTTTGCTAGGCAACTGAAGTCAGAATCGTGTGACTTAACTCATTGTCGTTGCTAGGCAACTGAAGTCAGAATCGTGTGACTTAACTCATTGTCGTTGCTAGGCAACTGAAGTCAGAATCGTGTGACATAACTCATTGTGGTTGCTAGGCAACTGAGGTCAGAATCGTGTGACTTAACTCATTGTCGTTGCTAGGCAACTGAAGTCAGAATCGTGTGACTTAACTCATTGTCGTTGCTAGGCAACTGAAGTCAGAATCGTGTGACATAACTCATTGTCGTTGCTAGGCAACTGAAGTCAGAATCGTGTGACTTAACTCATTGTCGTTGCTAGGCAACTGAAGTCAGGATGGTGTGACTTAACTCATTGTCGTTGCTAGGCAACTGAAGTCAGAATCGTGTGACATAACTCATTGTCGTTGCTAGGCAACTGAAGTCAGAATCGTGTGACTTAACTCATTGTCGTTGCTAGGCAACTGAAGTCAGAATCGTGTGACTTAACTCATTGTCGTTGCTAGGCAACTGAAGTCAGAATCGTGTGACATAACTCATTGTCGTTGCTAGGCAACTGAAGTCAGAATCGTGTGACTTAACTCATTGTCGTTGCTAGGCAACTGAAGTCAGGATAGTGTGACTTAACTCATTGTCGTTGCTAGGCAACTAAAGTCAGAATCGTGTGACTTAACTCATTGTCGTTGCTAGGCAACTGAAGTCAGAAGCGTGTGACTTAACTCATTGTCGTTGCTAGGCAACTGAAGTCAGAATCGTGTGACATAACTCATTGTCGTTGCTAGGCAACTGAAGTCAGAATCGTGTGACTTAACTCATTGTCGTTGCTAGGCAATTGAAGTCAGAATCGTGTGACTTAACTCATTGTCGTTGCTAGGCAACTGAAGTCACAATCGTGTGACTTAACTCATTGTCGTTGCTAGGCAACTGAAGTCAGAATCGTGTGACATAACTCATTGTCGTTGCTAGGCAACTGAGGTCAGAATCGTGTGACTTAACTCATTGTCGTTGCTACGTAACTGAAGTCAGAATAGTGTGACCTAACTCATTGTCGTTGCTAGGCAACTGAAGTCAGAATCGTGTGACATAACTCATTGTCGTTGCTAGGCAACTGAAGTCAGAATCGTTTGACATAACTCATTGTCGTTGCTAGGCAACTGAAGTCAGAATCGTGTGACATAACTCATTGTCATTGCTAGGCAACTGAAGTCAGAATCATGTGACTTAACTCATTGTCGTTGCTAGGCAATTGAAGTCAGAATCGTGTGACATAACTCATTGTCGTTGCTAGGCAACTGAAGTCAGAATCGTGTGACATAACTCATTGTCGTTGCTAGGCAACTGAAGTCAGAATCGTGTGACTTAACTCATTGTCGTTGCTAGGTAACTGAAGTCAGAATCGTGTGACATAACTCATTGTCGTTGCTAGGCAACTGAAGTCAGAATCGTGTGACATAACTCATTGTCGTTGCTAGGCAACTGAAGTCAGAATCGTGTGACTTAACTCATTGTCGTTGCTAGGCAACTGAAGTCAGAATCGTGTGACATAACTCATTGTCGTTGCTATGCAACTGAAGTCAGAATCGTGTGACATAACTCATTGTCGTTGCTAGGCAACTGAAGTCAGAATCGTGTGACTTAACTCATTGTCGTTGCTAGGCAACTGAAGTCAGAATCGTGTGACTTAACTCATTGTCGTTGCAAGGCAACTGAAGTCAGAATCGTGTGACTTAACTCATTGTCGTTGCTAGGCAACTGAAGTCAGAATCGTGTGACTTAACTCATTGTCGTTGTTAGGCAACTGAAGTCAGAATCGTGTGACTTAACTCATTGTCGTTGCAAGGCAATTGAAGTCAGAATAGTGTGACTTAACTCATTGTCGTTGCAAGGCAATTGAAGTCAGAATAGTGTGACAACTCATTGTCGTTGAAGGACAACTGAAGTCAGAATCGTGTGACTTAACTCATTGTCGTTGCTAGGCAACTGAAGTCAGAATCGTGTGACTTAACTCATTGTCGTTGCAAGGCAATTGAAGTCAGAATAGTGTGACTTAACTCATTGTCGTTGCTAGGCAATTGAAGTCAGAATCGTGTGACTTAACTCATTGTCGTTGCTAGGCAATTGAAGTCAGAATCGTGTGACTTAACTCATTGTCGTTGCAAGGCAATTGAAGTCAGAATAGTGTGACCTAACTCATTGTCGTTGCTAGGCAACTGAAGTCAGAATCGTGTGACTTAACTCATTGTCGTTGAAGGACAACTGAAGTCAGAATAGTGTGAGTTAACTCATTGTCGTTGCTAGGCAACTGAAGTCAGAATCGTGTGATTTAACTCATTGTCGTTGCTAGGCAATTGAAGTCAGAATAGTGTGACTTACCTCATTGTCGTTGCTAGACAATTGAAGTCAGAATCGTGTGACTTAACTCATTGTCGTTGCTAGGCAACTGAAGTCAGAATCGTGTGACTTAACTCATTGTCATTGCAAGGCAATTGAAGTCAGAATAGTGTGACTTAACTCATTGTTGTTGCTAGGCAATTGAAGTCAGAATCGTGTGACTTAACTCATTGTCGTTGCAAGGCAATTGAAGTCAGAATAGTGTGACTTAACTCATTGTCGTTGCTAGGCAACTGAAGTTAGAATCGTGTGACATAACTCATTGTCGTTGCTAGGAAACTGAAGTCAGAATCGTGTGACTTAACTCATTGTCGTTGCTAGGCAACTGAAGTCAGAATCGTGTGACTTAACTCATTGTCGTTGCTAGGCAACTGAAGTCAGAATCGTTTGACATAACTCATTGTCGTTGCTAGGCAACTGAAGTCAGAATCGTGTGACTTAACTCATTGTCGTTGCTAGGCAACTGAAGTCAGGATAGTGTGACTTAACTCATTGTCGTTGCTAGGCAACTAAAGTCAGAATCGTGTGACTTAACTCATTGTCGTTGCTAGGCAACTGAAGTCAGAAGCGTGTGACTTAACTCATTGTCGTTGCTAGGCAACTGAAGTCAGAATCGTGTGACATAACTCATTGTCGTTGCTAGGCAACTGAAGTCAGAATCGTGTGACTTAACTCATTGTTGTTGCTAGGCAACTGAAGTCAGAATCGTGTGACTTAACTCATTGTCGTTTCTAGGCAACTGAAGTCAGAATTGTGTTACTTAACTCATTGTCGTTGCAAGGCAATTGAAGTCAGAATAGTGTGACTTAACTCATTGTCGTTGCAAGGCAATTGAAGTCAGAATAGTGTGACTTAACTCATTGTCGTTGAAGGACAACTGAAGTCAGAATCGTGTGACTTAACTCATTGTCGTTGCTAGGCAACTGAAGTCAGAATCGTGTGACTTAAATCATTGTCGTTGCTAGGCAATTGAAGTCAGAATCGTGTGACTTAACTCATTGTCGTTGTTAGGCAACTGAAGTCAGAATCGTGTGACTTAACTCATTGTCGTTGCAAGGCAATTGAAGTCAGAATAGTGTGACTTAACTCATTGTCGTTGCAAGGCAATTGAAGTCAGAATAGTGTGACTTAACTCATTGTCGTTGAAGGACAACTGAAGTCAGAATCGTGTGACTTAACTCATTGTCGTTGCTAGGCAACTGAAGTCAGAATCGTGTGACTTAACTCATTGTCGTTGCAAGGCAATTGAAGTCAGAATCGTGTGACTTAACTCATTGTCGTTGCTAGGCAATTGAAGTCGGAATCGTGTGACTTAACTCATTGTCGTTGCTAGGCAATTGAAGTCAGAATCGTGTGACTTAACTCATTGTCGTTGCAAGGCAATTGAAGTCAGAATAGTGTGACCTAACTCATTGTCGTTGCTAGGCAACTGAAGTCAGAATCGTGTGACTTAACTCATTGTCGTTGAAGGACAACTGAAGTCAGAATAGTGTGACTTAACTCATTGTCGTTGCTAGGCAACTGAAGTCAGAATCGTGTGATTTAACTCATTGTCGTTGCTAGGCAATTGAAGTCAGAATAGTGTAACTTACCTCATTGTCGTTGCTAGGCAATTGAAGTCAGAATCGTGTGACTTAACTCATTGTCGTTGCTAGGCAACTGAAGTCAGAATCGTGTGACTTAACTCATTGTCATTGCAAGGCAATTGAAGTCAGAATAGTGTGACTTAACTCATTGTTGTTGCTAGGCAATTGAAGTCAGAATCGTGTGACTTAACTCATTGTCGTTGCAAGGCAATTGAAGTCAGAATAGTGTGACAACTCATTGTCGTTGCTAGGCAACTGAAGTTAGAATCGTGTGACATAACTCATTGTCGTTGCTAGGCAACTGAAGTCAGAATCGTGTGACTTAACTCATTGTCGTTGCTAGGCAACTGAAGTCAGAATCGTGTGACTTAACTCATTGTCGTTGCTAGGCAACTGAAGTCAGAATCGTTTGACATAACTCATTGTCGTTGCTAGGCAACTGAAGTCAGAATCGTGTGACTTAACTCATTGTCGTTGTAAGGCAACTGAAGTCAGGATAGTGTGACTTAACTCATTGTCGTTGCTAGGCAACTAAAGTCAGAATCGTGTGACTTAACTCATTGTCGTTGCTAGGCAACTGAAGTCAGAAGCGTGTGACTTAACTCATTGTCGTTGCTAGGCAACTGAAGTCAGAATCGTGTGACATAACTCATTGTCGTTGCTAGGCAACTGAAGTCAGAATCGTGTGACTTAACTCATTGTCGTTGCTAGGCAACTGAAGTCAGAATCGTGTGACTTAACTCATTGTCGTTGCAAGGCAATTGAAGTCAGAATAGTGTGACTTAACTCATTGTCGTTGCAAGGCAATTGAAGTCAGAATAGTGTGACTTAACTCATTGTCGTTGAAGGACAACTGAAGTCAGAATCGTGTGACTTAACTCATTGTCGTTGCTAGGCAACTGAAGTCAGAATCGTGTGACTTAACTCATTGTCGTTGCAAGGCAATTGAAGTTAGAATAGTGTGACTTAACTCATTGTCGTTACTAGGCAACTGAAGTCAGAATCGTGTGACTTAACTCATTGTCGTTGCTAGGCAATTGAAGTCAGAATCGTGTGACTTAACTCATTGTCGTTGCAAGGCAACTGAAGTCAGAATCGTGTGATGTTACTCTATGCTGTTGCTAGGCAGCTGAAATCAGAACAGTGTGACGTAACTCATTGTCGTTCCTAAGCAACTGAATTCAGATACTGAAATGTTTGTAACATGTTATTCATTTGATATTCAAGCACAAATGTTTTACGTTAAAAAAAAAAACAAAATGAAGAAAAAAATTAAGTAAAAGAGAAATGAAAGTAAAAATAAAATAATAAGGAGAAAAATATAAGTTACAGAGTTAAAATCACAAAAGGTATATACTGTAAAGTGTTCAATATGCCTAATATAGTGCATTTAAGAATAATTAAGTATGTAACTAAACCTCTAAAGCTACTGTAAGTAAGTAACTGACTGCTCAGTTTTGAAGAAATACAAAATAGTAATATTTTCGAAACTTTTGCAATTAAGTTAAAACATCTACAAAGTTCGTTTTTCAACACTATTACATTTCGAAAGCAACGAAAACTTGAAAGAAAGTTAAAGAAGGGAAAGGAATTTACGCAATAAAAATAAGTAAAACAAAACGAAGAAAAATAAAAGGAGAAGTAGATACAACGTAAGGAAAAGAAATGGAAAGGAATATATGCTGTTGTTAAGAATAGTAAAGAAAGATAACAGAAAGAGAGGAAATAAATAAAGGAAAAGAAATGGAAAGGAAGATATGCTGTTGTTAAGAATAACAAAGAAAGATAACAGAAAGAGAGGAAATAAAACAAAGGTATTGACAAAGCAACAAGAGAAGGGAAATTAAAGAAAGAACATCAAGTGCAAGAAAGTGAACGGGTACAACTACTAAAGGAAATAGAAGGAAATACAAGAAAAAGAAACGAGAAGAAAGACAACTGGACAAGAAAAGAAATAGAAGAAAATAGAGGCAAGAAAAATAAACAATGAAAGATAAAGAAAATGTAAAAACTGCTGAGACAAGAGCAGGAAAATACAGCTGTCAGTTATAGCCATCATACTTTTCTAATATGAATATGTCATGTCGTCGTGCACGAGTAAAGTAAAATGTTTAATTTAACCATATTATAGCATGTTGTGTAACAAAGCCCTGATTTTGAATATGTCCCTGACCCAGAAATATCAACTGTCTCAGGTGAGAACGCAGGCATCCTCTAACAATACACAAAAAGCTGACCTACATTTTCCCTTCTTTTATATAAAAATTGTATGAATAGTGACGTCATTGCCAGTTTTATATAAAAAAGAAACGGACTGAACATATGGGTCTATCTATCGAACAAAAAATTCCAGATTCATGGGAAAATTCTGCGAAGGAAGTTCCACTGATGAGGGTTGCCAGGATTTTGAGGGCTGAATGCGGGTGAATAATTTTGCATCACCGAGCTGATTTTATACAGAATTGAAGGAAAGAACCTTTTTTTTATTGAAAAGCACTAGAAGCTTTTTAGAGGGATGTTTTGTAGGCCTTACCACCCTTAAAAACTGGTTTTCCAGGTTTTTATATATTTTGTTGGGTTTCAAGGTCTTGTTTTTGTTACAACGGTCAGGATTTTTTAGAAGGGGTTTGCGGTGGTGGAAGGAGAGATGTGTACGGAGTAAATCTTAGAAGCCTTGAACCAGGTTAGCAATAAGGCGGTAGCTCGTTTTCAAACTAGAAGCACTTTTAAAACTAAATAATAAAAAAGAAAGTTCAAATAGAATACCTACTACACCCTACGGTTAAAACTTGAAGACGGATTCAAGCTTTTAGCATGGGTCCCAGGATGCGGGGGCTGCCTTAGGGTCAGTCCGCTCGTCTGTGGTCTAAGCCAATCCCTCCGAAATCATGAATGATACGCGTCCTGCCTCTATATACACATCGCTTCATATTCATTGGGCTTCGGTGGCTGTCTCAGAGACAGATTATTCTTGTTTATTTAACTCTGAAGACCCATGGGCTAAATATCGACAAGCGTCTCTCTATGCTTTTCGAATACAACTACAATCTTCCTTTGAGCTCACAGAAATATTTAGGCAATGCATTTCTTTCTTTCCTAACCCAATGACTAATGATGACTAGAGGGTAAGTTAGTGGACAAGAATGGAAATACACGCATTGTGTAGGGATTGAAGCTATTTTCTGTAAGCTAGAAGTCTTTGGCCGCTCTTGCACCAAAGCAACAAAGATAATTTTTGAAAAAAAGAAAGACAACTGAAATAATAAAACCTGTTACTTCGTATGAGCTTAACATATTTCGGCTTCACATTGCTTTCTGAGGACCTACGTAAGTGCTCTGTTTACTTAACTTCTAAATAATCACTCCTAATATATGAAGAAAGCGATTTAAAAATGCAGAGACTCTGTTATGAGTGTCCGACAAGCGGTCAGGGTGGTATTCGTGAATACGATGCTGACAGGCGGGTCATCCTGCCATCATCTCTAGCAAAGTCAGATTTCACCTCAGGCGAGTACATAAGCCCCAGAACCCTAAACCCAAAACTTCTTAAATCCTATATCAGCTTAAAAAAACCCGTATTACTTCTGAGACTTACCTTTAACTATTACAGAAGATAGATGAAATGAGTGGAAGGTAGAGAATGTTGGTGGAATGAAGATGGAAAAGTTAGTTCTTGAAATTTCCAAACCAGCGCTTCTTCGACTTTTTTATTCCCGTAATCTGATTCGGTCCATTCGAAAGTTGGACATTCTTTGGTTTTCGATGTTTTGGATGATTAATAAAATAATTGTGATTTGAAGATGTTATTCTAAATTTTGGAGCATAAAAGGATCCATATAATAGACTATTTATTTTTAAAAAATATAGAAATATAAGACAAATCTAAACTATAGCCATCATAAATGAATTGGAGAATAATGAGTAAGGTATTTTTTTTAAGAAATGCTAGAAGCAATAAGAACATTAGGTCATCGAAAATTACGATATTTCAATAACTAAAAATATAATCTAGAAGTTCTTAATGTGCTTAACTGGAAGAGTTCCTCTATAAAGGGAAATAAACTGTCTAACATTGTAAAGTACACATCAGTCAGTTTACAGAACATCGTAAGATTATTATTATTATTATTATTATTATTATTATTATTATTATTATTATTATTATTATTACTACTACTAGGCCTACTACTACTACTACTACTACTACTATTACTACTACTACTACTACTACTACTATTTTGGTACAAATTCTTATGATTTAAAAAATATAAAGACATCGAACAACATGTAATTTTGCCTTTTTTATTTTTGTTTATTTTTTGTTTCGATTTCAGTTTTATTTTTGTTTTTTTTTTCTGTATTTTTTCTTGAGAATCTAACCGCTACTCATCCGCATATACTGCACAATCTATAGACTCAAACGTTTTATCTTGTTTTCTGCTTTGTCTATCGGATATCTCTGTATTTTTACAAGACCTCCTGTAGAAGCTTTAAGTCTTAAGCCCAACGTTGATCCTCAGATATAGTCTATGTGTCCGGAAAGTGAGGAACTTAATCAGACTTAACCAGTAATATAGGGTATTTCAAAAGTCAGTTCAAACATTAAACCGCTATAAATATTATAATATTTGAGATACAGAAAAAACAAAAACATCACAGTGTTGGGCAAACAACACAAACGTTGGGAAGATGTCCGCCGTTCTCTTGTTTAACGTACAGCATTCTGTCTGCGACACCATGCATAGCATTTTGCAGGTAATGTCTTGGAATATTGGCAATTTCTTGCGCGGTGGCATCTTTCAGTTGCATTAGGGTTGTTGGGTGTTTCAGGAAAACTCGTTCTTTAAGGCAACCCCGTTTACTGTTTACTGTAATAGTCTGTCTTATTCCATTATTGTCCACATCTGTGGAGTAGCGGTTAGCGTGCCTGACCGGGAAACCAGTTGTCCCGGGTTCGATTCTCTATTGGGGCAAGTTACCTGGTTGAGGGTTTTCCGAGGTTTTCCTTCAACCCAATATGAGCAAATGCTGGATAACTTTCTGTGCTGGGCCCCGGACTCATTTCACCGGCTTTATCACCTTCATCTCATTCAGACGCTAAATAACCTAAGATGTTGATAAAGCGTCGTAAAATAATCTATTAAAGATTAATGGTGGAGTTAGCATGCGTAATTGAGGTTCGTTTTCCGACCAAAGTCATTAGTAGGCACAGTCTAACAATGTGGCCTCCGCGATCTCCAGATTTCAATCCGGCCGACTTTTGGTTGTGGAGTTACCTTGAAAAACGAGTTTTCCTGACACATCCAACAACCCTACTGCAACTCAAAGATGACATCTTGCAAGAAATTGCCAATATTCCAAGACATTATCTTCAAAATGCTGTGCATGGTGTCGCAGACAGAATGCTGTACGTTGGAGAAGAGAACGACGGACATCTTCCCAATGTTTTGTAAACCCCGTTGTTTGCCCAACACTGTGATGTTTATATATATATATATATATATATATATATATATATATATATATATATAGCGTTTAATGTTTGAGCTGACTTTTGAAATACCTTATACTTTCAGGAGGCCTCTCAATCAGAGTTTTTAAAGTGACGTATCTCTACGTTAGAATATCCCTGGCTTCATAACCCTTCAGAAACGGGACTGCTGAGTATTTATATTTTTTCTTGCAAACTTTTTCATCCGTCCACCCAAAAAGTAGGATCTAATGAGCAGGTACAGTACCCATACACCACTGACGACCTCATTATAACTTACAACTATAATATTGAGATCTCCTCTCTAGAATTCAGTCTCGCAGGTGGACGCGTTACAGAAGCGAAATGTTCCGCGCATAACTGCGGTTGTTTATGAGGACTGTAAAGACTCTTCTCAGTAGTTAACAAAGCAATATAAAGTGGCTGTTCAATTCTAAAACCCTGGCTAACGTATGTTCTGTTTTGTACTGTGAGTATTATCATGTAACACTGGCTAAATGTTTTATGTTGCACATATGTCACTTTATTTGGCACAGCCTTCCTCCAGTTGTTACATATCTCCTCCGACTCAACTGTACATTGAATTTCTTGGCTACCAATACTACACTTTAAACTGGATCAACAGAGAGGTGCAGATGGCTGTCACAGAATGGTTTCGATTCCAGGCGCAAACTTCTACGACACAGGGATACAAAAGTTGATCCCACGATATAACAAATATCTAAATTCCGGTGGGGAATATATTTAAAAACAGCTAAAATAATTGCTGTATTTGTTCCAATAAATATGTTCACGAAATTGTGTTTTCTTTCTGTAAACGGCCCCAGGGAAACTTACTTTCTGGATTGTCCTCTACTTGGAGCGTACCATAAGCAGTAACATGAGCTGCAGTCCTGAAATCAAAGGAAGGATAGAAATGGCAATGGACGTTTTTAATAGAAAAAGGAGCATCTTCTGCTCTGGAAAAAGAACTAAGGAAGAAACCACTGAAGCGCTTTGTGTGTAGGGTGGCATTGTATGGAGCAGAAACATGGACATTACGACGAAGTGAAGAGAAGCGACTAGAAGCATTTGAAATCTGGATATGGTGAAGAATGGCCCTTGTGAAATGGATAGACGAAATAAGAAATGAAAATGTGTTGGAACGAGTAGCGAAGAAAGAATGATGCTGAAACTGATCAGGAAGAGAAAAAGGAATTGGTTGGGTCACTGGCTGAGAAGAAACTGCATACTGAAGAATGAAGTAGAAGAAATAGTGAACGAGAGAAGAGTTCGTGGCAGAAGACCATATCAAATGACAGACGACATTAAGATATATGGATCATATGCGGAGGAAAGGTTGGAGAATGCTCAGTTTGCAGTGAAAGAACTGACCTTGGGCAGAAAGCTATAAATTAATATGTTAAATTGTAAGTACTTTAGAATTAGACTATGTTAAATTCACTATCTCTGTCTCTACGCTCCCCTCATTTATTAAACATCTCCATTTGTGTGTAAAGATTTTTTTTTTTTTGTTAAATTAAAATTAAGTTGAATAATTCGTTATCTTTTACATTTACTTTACATATTCCCAATCTGAAACGAATAGTGTGGTTCTTAACGCTTGCGTGACATATTTAGCGAGCTTGGATGATGTCACTGTATTATCCTAACATAAAGTGTGACCAGATTTCTCGAATGCCAAGGTCATAAACGCTTCACATTAATACATTTCGAAAACTACTCAAATTTAAGCGAGATATTAACAAGTAGACACAACCTTTCACATATAAGTGGCAGAAGGAGAAACAATACAGTTTAAAGTGGATAGTCAACTTCAGACAGACTTGTAAAGATTGAAAATGGGCACATAAAATGCAGATAATAGATTCAACAAAATCTTTTCCAATCAGTAGCAAATGTAAAACAGAGGAAGAATCTCTGGAATATATAGTGTATTGACAAATATTAACGATATGTACACGCAAAACAACACAATGATCCAGAACTTACAGAAGTTCAAAGTCATGGACTTGTTCTAGAGAGTTCGGGATAAGAAGAAGAATACAACCTTCATTACAATGTTTTTGTACCCCAGCAACATTGTGTGTGAGTAGCTCACTATCTGTGTCTCGCCTAGGCCCGGTATTATAAATACGGTTAATCTGAAGATTGAGTTAAACCAAAGTTAAACCTAACCGAGAGTTTAACTCACTGCGCCGTATTACAGAGTCTCGGTTCAGTTAAACTGTAGTGGAATATGATTGGTATTACTGCTAGGAAAGAAAGTAAGACGATCGCTGCTGTTTTATTATGTTATGGCCGATACTCGTGAACAGTCTTCATTATGAAACATCTTTGTTCTTCGATAACAGAGAAAATATCATAAAAAAAACATGTAGAGAACCAATACCGTCTATTTCAGTAGGCTATGCTTGTTAGACTTAACCTCAAATAACTTCTTAATACTGGCTATCAACGTTATACTCCCAAACACCATGCATAATAATCATTCGTGACAGAACTCCATACACAATCAGCTGACCAATTAACTATAATATTAGTGTGCGTATTTTATAAGTCGGGTAAAATATTTATGAAACAGAAGTCTGTCAAATAATAAAATTATTTTTTATGAGTTTAGTATTGTTACGTAATATTATTAGTGTGTTTATAAAACAGCTCCTAATATTTCATGGTAAATCTTACCAGGAAACTGTCTGCCACACACACAGTACAATGCGCAACAGGCTTACAGTAGATTTATGGACACATCCGAAATTTTCCATCGTTACCAGAGGAAGAATAGCGCAGCGCAACTATATAATAACTGATGCAGAAGTTCAACAGAATGTTTTCAAAAATAAAAAGGAAATTGTTTACCTTTTCAAATAATCTTTAAATTCAAACCCTAAGGTACACTTATTTTTGCATTTTTTCATTTTCTTTTTGTTGCATGTTGTAGGTATTCGAATTTCAATTTTTCCAAACAAGGTTAGAGATTGTAAAGCCTAATTCTGAAGATTAGGACTGTCTACTTCGATAAGTTCTTGGCCACTGTGGTCGTCCAGTAACATTGATCACTTCCTCACCGTCACTCATAAGTTTTCGGAAAACATCTGTCATGTCCATGTGTGTAGTGGAAGCGCCATATTGCACTATTGAGCCTTGAACTGCAGTTTAAACGGCAGAAGACTGTCGATCAAGTTGAACTCAAGTTGACTCAAGATTAACTGGTACTTAAGGTTTATAATAAGAAACAGAACGAAAAACTTGAGTTTAAACTGAAAGTAAGATTTAAACGGAGTTTATAATACAGGCCCTTAAAGAAGCGAAAAACGAAGGAAGCTAAGTAGTGACCTATCTATGCCTGCTATGTAGTATTTCCATGGCGAAATTTAATAATCTATGACATAGTAGTTCAAACATCTTAAAAGTAATCCATGAACACCAAAATATCATTGGATGTCTTTCAAAATGACGGACAAAAATATTAATTGGCAGTCGTGATTACGTCAGCGGGATTTGGAGAATGAGAATTTATTTATCAAAAAGAGGTAGCCCTACTAGCCCATTTACGTTTCATTTCTGGTGAAACCGGATAAAGTCACAAAGTTCTTCGAACAGAATATCAGGCAATGAGAATAAAATCTCTAAGTGTCCAAATACTGGGATAACTATCATTAGTTGGTGTGGTGCCGGATATGTCTGCTGGTTATAGGTGGTGGGAAATAAGAAGAGACGAATGAAAAGGGCGATTTCGCAATGGAGTAGAAAATAGGAATAAAAGGAGGCGGCTTAAAGGGGAGCTTTCCTTTTACACCGGCAACTTCTAATTAAATGTAGTATGGTTGAAGATATAAACATACTGAAGTCATTAAATCTTCTTCTTCTTCTTCTTCTTCTTCTTCTTCTTCTTCTTCTTCATCATCATCATCATCATCATCATCATCATCATCATCATCATACGTACCAGGGCGGCTTACAGGTAGTGGGCAAGACTTGTTCCGAAACAGGTTTGGGATGTTAGCTCGAATTTCACTTGAACTCATGACTGGATTTTTTCGCTGTATGGAGAACGTCAGAAAATCTTATGGCGAATTTTCGGACTCATCTCGTTATTAGCAATTTATTCCACACTAGATAAGCACGCAGTTGATGCAGCGTTCGTTAATAACCGATTGAAAACTACCATCATAAACATCAACATCAATGTCAAGAAGTAGTTTCAGATGCCAAAACTTATTTTAACTACAGGAAAGCTTTTCACGATGTGGTTTAAAGGACGAGCATGATTCGTGTAGGAAGGAAGGAAGGAAGGAAGGAAGGAAGAGAAGTTAAAATCTATGTCGAAGTGCAAGAAACAGACTAACGAAATTTCTGTTACAGAAACAAAACAAAAACTGATTCGAAGTGAAAGAAATAGACGAGATTCTTTCACGTGCCCATTATACATGATAGGACTCCCTAGTAATACCGCATTGCCGAAAGAAGCCATACTCATCTTCTTTGCCGGTTTGTAACCTACGAGTTAGCAAATTTCTTTTTTTTTATTTAATTTATTTTGAGGTAGATTTTGTTTTCTTTCTATAGTTGTAAATTTCTTTCGCCGGTTTTCTTTTACTTTCAGTTAGTTTTTATTTTTTTCTACAATTGACGATTTTGTTGGTCTATTTATTTCACTTCGAGGTAGTTTTAGTTTGTTTTTACAGTTGCAAATGTCGTTATTCTACTGTATTTCTTTCTCATAGACTTAGTTTTTGTTTTTGTTCTGTAATTGCAAATTTCATTCTTCTAATTCTTTCTCGTCGAGTTAAGTTTTTTTATTTCTGTAATTAAACATTTCATTGTTATATTTCTTTCACTTCGGCTTCTTGATTTCTGTCTATAATACCAAATTTGTTTCTTATATTTCTTTCATTTCGAATTACTCTTTGTTTTCTTCCTGTAAGTTCAAATTTTGGGTATTTTTTTGCGTAGTTACAAAATATCGTTCTTCTATTGTTTTTCACTTCGACTTTTTTTTTTTTGTTTCTTTGTGTAATTATAAATTTCTTTTGTCTGTTTCTTTCACTTTGAGTTCTTGTATTCTTCCTACAATTACACATTGCGTTCTTATATTACATTAACATTGGGTTAGTTTTTGTTTTCTTTGTATAATTATTAGGTACGAATTTATTTCTTCTATTTCTTTCATTTCGAGTTATTTTTTTTTGTTTTTTTTTTCTTTAACTATAAATTTATTTCGTCTATTTATTTCATTTAGAACTGATGTTTATTTTCTTTCTATAATCGCAAATTTTTTTCTTCTATTTCTTTCACTTCGAGTTCTTATTGTTTTCTTTTTATAATAGCAAATATTTCGTTCGTCTGTTCCTTTCACTTCGAGTTAGTTTCTGTTTCCTTTTTATAATTATAAATTTACTTAGTCTATTTCTTTCACTTCTTTTTTATGATTGCATTTTATTCATCTATTTCTTTCACTTCGAGATAGTTTTCGCTTTCGTTATGTAATTACAAATTTCCTTCGTCTATTTCTTTCACTTCGAGTTATTTTATAATGTCTGAATAAATTGAACTGATATTGAAATTATTATTTCTACTATTTGAGGCTTTCTCATGTTAATTTCAGTTAGTCACAACTCAGTACTGGAAGAACCATTGTTTTAAAACATTCTAACTTAGTTTCTCCGACTCTTTTATTTTAAATATCTTTTCGTTTTGTTGTAATTGATTAGCATTTTTCTATAATATCCAGCTATTATACTGTTTAAATATATTACAATTGAAATGATTGGTATAGATATCTCTTTAAATATCATTGAGGTGCACGGAATAGGAAGGTTCCTTCTTAAATCAATATCTAGTGATACTATATCAACGTCTGCTGAATTGATGACAGCGAATAGTAGGTATTTGGCGAGATGAAACCGAGGATTCACCATGGGATTACATTGCATTCGTCTTACAGCTGGAGAATAGGCCGGAATGAAAACCAACCAGGGAACCGGGATTCAAACTCACGCCCTATCATAGTCTCGGAACAAGAATCCAGTTCACTTCCCCCAAGCTACGCTGGTGACAGGAGCGAGCCATTAGAAGTGGGTGGTACAGTAAGCATCGACCATCTTTTATCTCTCATGAATGACCGAGTCTCATTTTATAGGAGAGGAGGCTTAGTGAGCGCTAGCAGATGGAGGCTATCACGTTATGACGAAATTAAACATCTCACTTTCACTTGGAGTTGAACTCTTATTCTCCCGATTCATAATCTACCAATAAACTGACATGCCAACGACTTACCTGTTCCATCATTGTAGATGCAAGATTTAAAATGCTAATGTAGGAATTCGCATTTAATTGACTCGGATTTCGAAAGAATGTAGCGCTGGATATTAATACATATATAGTGACGTAACAGCCAGTGTTCCCGCTTTCAGCAGTGCCACGAAGGGAAGGAGGTTGTCATTAAAATCAATACAGAAGCTAAGCTATATAGAAAAGAAAAAGAGACGCGTGATCGTCATATCCCATGCTTCCATGGGCGTCGTAGTTCGCCCCCTCGGGGTAGCAAAACCTTCCCTTCCTCCCCGCTTTACCATCATATCCCCCTCTCTAGAAAGCAGCTATTTTTTATTGGGGAGTCCAAGACCTCCCAACCAATAAGATGATTTTAAAACTTTTTTTGAGAGAGAAACCCCCTCCCCTCTCTTACCCTGTTAGGAGGAAGAAGGAGAAAGAGGAAAGGAGTGCGCACAAGGCATTTTATAAAGGATTAGGAATGGTATTGGTGCCACACGGCGCATGGACGCCGAGCGTCGTCATATATGCAACGCTGCTGATGGCACTGCCTTCTTTCAATGTTTTTGCATCTCCGAGGAATATGCGCGCCGATGCCGAAGTGCCAGCGCAAAAAAAAATGAAAAATGGTAGTAGAGAGATTTATAATAAGAGGAGAAAGTGGCTATAAAATATGTGTACTAGTATGTATGTTTTCCGACGACGATGAAAACAGAGAAAAGTTAGAGTAACACTTTTTAACTCTGCTGTAAAGAAAGCTTTCCTCACATATCTGTGTAAAATTGTTTCAAATTGTACTTTTTACAATAAAATATTCAAAATGAAACAATACTTATACACAGCCTTGTTTCAACATTTATTATTATTATTATTATTATTATTATTATTATTATTATTATTATTATTATTATTATTATTATTATTATTATTATTATTATTATTATTTGTGTTATTTCGTCCCTATTAGTGAGGAAATACATTTCCACGGAAATTATATGAAATACAACATTTGCAACAAAATTAAAGGCATTCTAAGACTTTAAAAGATTTCCAACTGCGCAGATTGATATTTTAGTAACTACAGTGGAGTCACTTCCTTTTTCGTAATAGCGGTAAAACCTATTAGCCAATCAGAGGTTATTTTATATGTTTGTACGTACTGTGCACTACATTATTGGTCTTATGTGCCCGCCCCTACCTAGATGATGTAATCACTGCCGAGCGACGATCTCAGTGACTAGTGGACAGAGTGCTTACATACTTTTCTTTAAATGTTGTGGGGAATCTGCCCTGTGGCCCCTCCAAGTTTCAACTTAATTTTTTTGGCTGAATAAATGTATTATGAAAGGGTATCAGCACAGTCTAGTATATACAGTCATGAAGCTTGAGTTTATGAGGGTACTAGGAACAATAGATTGTGCAGGTACTAAATATTCCGCATTGTCTCTAATGAGGCGATAGTAGCGATCCTAGTGGTTAGCAACTATCTACGGGTGCATGTTATTACATAGTGAGCTTCGTGACTATATATACTACACTGTGGTATCAGTCTAAATGACTCAAAGAATAACCCCCTGAAATTAATGACTACTTACGGTTCAGCCTGAATAGATGAGTGAATGTTTTATATACTGTATGGGTAATTGAGAGAGTGGGCGGATGGATGAATGGACTGGACGTTGGTTGGATGCGTAGATGGATGAGTTAATGAATGAGGAGTAAGTACATGGATGAGAGGGTGAATGAATGAGTGAAATTGATTATGGATGAATAAATGGGTGGATGGGATAGATCTTGAATGTACGAATGAATAAATGAAAAGTTGATACGTAGACGAATGGATGAATAGTGGCTGGGTAGATGGGATGTGTAAATGAATTAATATACATATAAAGAGTTGGTACATGGATGAACGGATGAACGGATGAATGCATGGAGTGGATGAATGTATGAATGGATTATGAATGAATGAATGAATTAATTAATTAATGAGTAGATACGTTGGATCTATGAATCGGCTGTGAATGAATGAGTGGGTTGAATGAATGAATGAATGAAATAATTAATAGATTATAGATGAATGAATGAGTAGATAGGTTGGATATATAAATGGGTTGTGAATGACAGTGGGTGGATGGGATGAATTAATTAATTAATGGAGGGATAGATGGAGGGATGAATGAATGAATGAATATATGAAGAGTTGGTACATGGATGAACGGATAAATGAATGCATGGAGGGGATGAATATATGAATGGATTATAAATGAATGAATGAATGAGTAGATATGTTGGATCTATGAATAGGCTGTGAATGAATGAGTGGGTAGATGGGATGAATGAATTAGCCTAATAGATTAAAAATGAATGAATGGATGAGTAGATATGTTGAATATGTAAATGGGTTGTGAATGAATCAGTGGGTGGATGGGATGAATCAATGGGAGGATGGATGGATGAATGAATGAATGAATGAATGAATATATAAAGAGTTGGTACATGACGAACGGATGAATGAATGCATGAAGGGGATGAATGTATGAATGGATTATAAATAAATGAATGAATGAATGAATGAGTAGATATGTTGGATCTGTGAATAGGCTGTGAATGAATGAGTGGGTAGATGGGATGAATGAATTAATAGATTAAAAATGAATGTATGAATGAATGACTAGATATGTTGAATGTGTAAATGGGTTGTGAATGAATCAGTGGGTGGATGGGATGAATTAATGGGAGGATGGATGGATGAATGAATGAATATATAAAGAGTTGGTACATGATGAACGGATGAATGAATGCATGAAGGGGGTGAATGTATAAATGGATTATAAATAAATGAATGAATGATTGAATGAATGAGTAGATACTGTATGTTGAGTGTATGAATGAGCGGGTGGATGTGATAAATTAATTCAAAAATGAATGATTGAATGAATAAATGAGGAGTTGTAGGAGTTGTACGTGGATGAACGGACAAATGAATCAGTCGTTGGAGGGAATCGATGTATGAATGATTGTGAATAAATGAATGATGGAATAGGATAGTGAATGAATTAGAAATTTAGATGGATGAAGGTATGAATGAATAAGTGCACGATTGAAATGGATGTATGAATGGATTATGAATGAATATATGGCTGTAATGGATGTGTGTATGAATGAATGAGGAATTGGTACATGGATCAACGGATAAATGAATGAGAGGATGAAGGGGATGAATATAATTATGTGAAGGATTGTGAATGAATGAATGAATGTGTGGATAGGATAGATGCATGAATGAATGAATTAATGAGGAGTTGGATTAATGAATTCAAGGGAAGAATGAATTAATGAAGACTGTTAATATTAACAAGTACACTATTTCGGTGCATTGGATGGAATGAGTGAGTGAGTGAGTGAGTGAGTGAGTGAGTGAGTGAGTGAGTGAGTGAGTGAGTGAGTGAGTGAGAATAAAATTACGATGGATGGTCGGACGTGTTTGTGCGTTCATGCGTGAATGGATGCATATTTTATTGCAAACCCTCTCTGTGTTTTGTTCAATACACATGATCATATTCCTCCTAACTATACGAATGAAGATAATACTATACTGAACATTGATATGTTATGTACAACTATTTAAGAGAAAGGATTACAGTTAATCTTGTTATTCCACGGAATGAGGATAGTTGATCTAACATAACCTAACAAACACAGAATTCGTGTTAATCAGGTTTAAAAAATCTAAACTGAACGTGTGGTGCATGATGTTACGAGCTTGAATTTTTAATACTCACATTTTAGATTTCCTTGTGATATCATTTGTTCTTTGTTGTGTAATGTTGGAAGCATTTTCGTATCCTCTGTACGCCTGGTTCCCATTTCTTACTAGAGAGGCGTGTCTGGTCACACAGAGAGTAAATTATCTTCAACCTCTTGCAGCAGGCAATGGGCATGAAGCCAGTAGAAGATGTGAAGTAATTAAATCGAAATGTTTGGAAATTCTGCCCGTGGGCGAATTGGAATCCGATGAACCATTATTATCCTAAACGTAGGCCTACATAAAGCAAAATACTGTAGGCATATTATGTGAAGAAATAGGCCTATATTGTTATTTAGTACATTAAAAGTAAATACTTTACAGTGCTGCTAAATTCAAATTTTCCGTGTCAAAATATCATCATCATCATCATCATCATCATCGTCATGTCACAGTTTAGGCTCAAAATCTCTTCCGGCTTCATGTGTCCCTGATAAATGATATTCGGAAATGTTTCTTGGAATCAATTTAGTACCAATAAAAATGACAGTTTTAACGCGTGATATGAACTATCTGTAATAAATAAAAAACACTTAAATGTAAGAAATTTTCTGATTGTACATTTTGTGAAATAACTTGTAAATTTATTTTTCTTCAAATGGTATCAAACATACTGCCTTTGATTATTTAGTCCTGACAGCTCAGCGACGCGAAAGAGGGGAAGTAATAGGAGTAATGGGGAGAGTTCCGGAGTAGAGATAAGGGCGAGAGGTCGGTAAAGGAATGCAATACAGCTTAACTGTACTAGAAACACAACGCTATACCGCATGCGTGACAACCGATCGCTCTGACTGCAGGCGACAGACTAACCTGAACATTCCTTGTCGTAACTTAATGGATTCGCCTGACCCAGGTGCACATTATCGGCGACTGTCAGGATTAAATAATAATATTGCATCTTTTCTTTTGGATATTTACTGTATAACTTAAGTTCAGGGAAGACAGGTCACTGTATGTTTCTTTACATGCTTAAGCCTACTTTGATTTGTCCTTCCTATATCATCGGATGGACAATAGAGAGTCCTTATAACGTCCTCTAAATGGATTACAAAATAAAGTCTGCTGATTTAAAGATTGTAATTCTGTAGGTTTGCTACAGTACTTCATGTTATTTGGCATTTTCTGGTTGATTGAGATGCTCAAAGGAGGATAACGTAACAGCATAGTAAAGAACGTACTATTATGGAAATTACTGCCTTTAATTGTTTAATTTCTGTGCATAATATATATTGAAACGTAGGTCATCTGCAAAACGTTCATCTCTTGCTATCGTTTTTAACGAACTTTTTGACCTCTCTCAAAATTTTCCTTTCGAGTTCCAATATTATTCTATGAACTTTCCTAATTTATTAAAGTATGCCTATCCTATTTTTAATTCCATTTTTTTATATATTTTCCAACAAGAATATATGAGATTTGAATGTATGAATACGGTTTTTGGGGATTCAAACCCGGTGTAGGACTTATGGCACGTAAAAAACCCCTATCCCTGATAAGAGGGCTGCAGGAAGAATTTACTGGCTTTTTCACGCCCTCGTTAGTTTTCAACGCTGGATATACACTGCAGTTAAAAGCCTTGTTAAATATATTATTACTACTACTAATACTACTACCACTGTCCACCGCTGTGGAGTAGCGGTTAGCGTGTGTAACTATGAAATGACAGTGCTCGATTTTAAATCCTGGTTGGGAGAAGTTGGGAGAAGATTTTTTCTGAGATTTTCCCTCAACCAATTGAGTCGGGCTCATTTTGCCATCATTTATTCACATGTCATTGTCAACTTTAAGATAATAATCCATGGCGCGACATCCCATGAAGGGCCAAAGCCTCACGTCCACATGACTAAGCAGTGGTGAACGATCATCCAGGCAGAACGGAGGAATCGTGCGGTTAGCGCGGTGGAACCTCCAGCTTTATAGCTGGTTTTCGAAATCTAATTTTGTTACCTATCGCAGCTCCTCAAATTCATCACGATGATGGGAGGACCGGTCCCATGCACTGGACGAAATTTCATGAGAAAATTTCTTCCCCCACGAAGACTCTAACCAGAGCGCTTTCCGTAACGCAAGTCCCACGCATGATGCCTTGCATCACGACACTATGACCCGGGACTATATTTACAATAGCTAGGTTTAAGTTGCAGAGTGTTGTATTCGTACAAGAGCGCGACCATTCGGCGACAAATATCTTTTACAAGTATTCCCCGAATACCAGTTGGCTGGGGACGATTGGGGTTGGGATTGCTTGCTCGAAATCTGGGTAATGTTGTCGTTCATTGTAGATTTTTAATGCGCACAATTCGAGAGTTAGCCCAATAGATCTTCTAGGTCACAGTGCTTGGTCGTAGTGGCCCCCTTCTGAAATTTAATTAATTTCGACTAGACCCTACTATTGACTTGTCTACCAATAGACCTTTGTCATCAGACACAGCAATGCAAGTGGTAAACAATTTCCTCATTCACTGAAAAACTAATTTTTTACGATTACTTTGAAGCGCAAAATTCATTTTATTTTACACTTCTAGACTTTGGCGTCAACCCTGATATCATCTCCAAAACTGCAAGTTGGAATGCAGACTTGAATCGTGGAAGAGACGGTATTGTCTGCAGAAACATTCTTACACAAAGTTTAGGTCATTAATCGTGTAATTTCCGTTACAGAACGGCAATATCTACGTCACAAAATCTACAGACGTAAGCAGAATGAATGAAACCCACATCGCCGCACTTGTTAATGCCCGACGTCTAATTATCAAGGTCCAGAAATAGTTGAGCACTGGAGAACTTCTGAATGAATTCCACCCACGTCGCAAGGTGTGCGAGCAGCGGATGTAGATTCTATCTCGCAGCCACTAAATTAAAAGGAACGTCCGTAGACACACAAGTTTCCAGGTGGCAAGGACACCGAGCAGTTGCTGCACGCAGCAGTAGTTCGGAAAATTAGACGATGCTTCTAAATATGCGTCCAGAAACTTGTTACAATTGTCATATGGTTCACATTTGTTCTTTTCTTTATTTGTCGGGCGGAACAGTCCATGAAAGAAGACGACTCGCGACGGCAACTTCTAAAGTTAAGATCTTAATTAAATTTAAATATTTTGCCTTGTATAAAAATTTTAAGCCTATGTTAGGAGCGAATATACCACCACCACCATGACCAAGATTCACAGATGTCAGATAAAGTGCTTCCCTTTGCTGAACAAATGAATGTCGCTTACCAAATTTTTCAGAGATCTTCTTAGTCTTCTTTTCCCGCTCGATAATTTAATATAAATATAGAAGTAATCATTATTCACACTGATATCAAGATTAATCTAATTTTCCTTGCAATTTTTATAGTACATGTACACTTACGTCATTGCTTTAGGGACCTAATGACGTATAAGCGGCTATAAAAAAAACAAAGGACACATTCTTTAGTTCCAAGGCAAAACAGGCATATTACTGTATAATTAAGCGCTTAACATTTGCATCCCGAAAAAAAAATGGTTTCTGATAAGTAGAGTCCGGATTTTTATGTAGACTAATTGAAGAATTCAGAGCCATAGTGGGCCAAGCGCCATATATTAAAAACGGAGAAAACAAGAGTTAAAATTAAATGATTACCATAATCTAATGAAACATATAGCAAGTAATATAAAGTATGCACTTTAAAACTAAATTATATATCACCCTTCATTAAACTATGGTATTCACATAACTTTAACCCTTGCTTTCTCCGTTTTTAATAAATGGCGCTTGGCCCACTATGGCTCTGAAGTCTTCAGTTACATATTTTTTCCTTAGTTCTGTCTGAAAATTAAAAATGTTGGAGAAATAGGCTGCTAAGATCATTATATTTAATTATAATACTAGATTTTTTTTTACATATTTCGCACAATAATACATATTTTAAGATAAGTACACATTTTTACAAAAAATTAACATCAATGCCAAATGTCGTTTAATTAGAGGTCTTGTAAAGAAAATTAATCAATATTTCATCCTAAACTAAAATGAAATTATAAAAATGTTTATACAAATTTAAACTCATTGTTGTCAGTACATAATTGGATACATACTTCAGCGTTCAGGACAGACAAGCACTTAGTTAATCGTGAAAAATTGGAAATAGTCCTTGAAAGAAATCAGGATTACGCCAGTTTATTTACTATTAACCAAATCTTCATCGGAAAAATGCGGAACCTTTCACAAGACGTTGCTGTTAGCCACATCCATTTGTTTAAATACTGTAAGTACCTGTAACCTAATGGGATGTCGAGAGATAAATATTCTATCCAATCACCGATGGAAATTCAGCTACTGAAAATATGGAGGAATATCTTGTAGCACATTGTTCTTCATTGCCTTGATTGACTTTGAATTCGCATCAAAAACTGTATCGTGACATATACAGGGTGTAAGGGATACAAGTGCCATTATTTTAACTGATGATTATTCATGTCATAAGGAAGAAAAAATGTTCTTACAATTTTTTAATTGCAATAGTTAACCAATTATTTATTAAAGTTTACAATAGTACACGTTTTCAACGTTGCTGGGTGGGGAGGAGGGGTTTAAAAGTACACAGTACAGCTCAAGCGGTTACAGACATACCGGTACAAAACAGATGCTCTGTTCCAATGCAGGGGCGGACCAAGACAATACTGTTGTTTACATAAAACGAGCAGCAAATACAAACTTTCAATCTCATTAATAGAACATTATGGTAAAATTACATTTTATGTAACAATATTGCTCCATTCTTTTATTGTGCATCTAAAAAATAAACAATAATGGTGTTCTGCACAAAATCACATGAACTTTTTTTCTGATGCAACATTTTAATCTCTCCCGCTTCCGTAAAGCAGTATCACTTTTAAACAAATTTCTGGTTGTGTGATTTTCGAAACGGGATAATAATCGTTGAGAAACTGCTACTAAAGTTCGCCGATTAGGTAACCTTCATTGCGGAAAACATTGACGGTACATCACCTTGCCTCACTTGAATTGCGACGACTTTCTCCATAAATTAATAACACATGATATTCCTAAACTGTGTATGACATTGTAAGTTTCTTATCGAATACCCTGTACTGAACTGCCATCCGCTCGGCAGTAGAGCTACGGACAGGGAGTTTGAATTCAGCTGACTCGTACTTATGTCTATGCAGAGTACTGCTTGCTAAACTTTGCCACGTCTCTCACTCCAGAATATTGACAAATTTTAGCATGCATTTTTATTTAATTTCACGAAAACGTAATAAAAAACACAAATATTTATTTAAACTAATATTAACTCTTTGCTAGATATACCTACTGATGTATTTGTTTTCGTAATTTTACCAACGATATAAGCAGTATAACGCAAATAAAATAAGAAAACGATTTTTTTTGGGAAAACTATCAAGTTTTGAATTTATGTTGTATGAACATTTTTTGATCCTGTAGATCATTCCCAACGACTGTGAAAAGGACGGCACTTACACCCCTTACATCCAATAGAAATGTGTAAATTGACTAGTTTCTATGAAATGAATCTTATTTAGTTAAAATAAAATTATTTCTTGAAATAAATAACAATTTATTTTTAACTCCCTGTGAAATTTTATTATTACACATTTAGTACATATTTTCAGAGTTTTAGTTACATATTTTTAGATTTTTAAGGTCAATATTACATAAAAATCCGGACTCTACTGATAAGACTTGAAAATTCTGTCTCGTATACTTAGTAAATGAAACAATAAAATTGTACGTCGGGACAGAGGAATCGTTGTTTTAGCCGTCACTAAATGATGGGGAGGAAACTGCTTTGACATTGAGCTGCGATGTAAGTTGAAATCAGATTATTGCGAGAATGGGAAAGACAAGATCACAGTACAACACAGCATATGTGCTGATCAGCTGTTACATCATCAAGGCACAAAAGCAGGTTCATGACTTGAGAGACATAACATGTCGGTGAGTGACCTTCACGGGGAAAATAATGTCAAAATATTATGAAATGTCCTCTAGTACAGACGTCATGTTCGGCGGAAGTGTGATAGCCATCGCCTCATTTGTGTAGGGCTTGTTTATTTTCGAGAAGTATCGAAGTATCTGTCCCCTCTTGTACTCCGCGAGTGGAAACGGATGTGGGTGGAACCGACTTACTGTCATACACGAACCTCTGCATTTCCAAGAATTCATTTGGCCATCTACCTCTGTCGTCACTTAATGCTGCGAGTTTGGAACTCATCTTCACAGACGGACTAATACACACGTAAAATATGCAGCTCTCTTCCGCATTAGAAATGTTCACATGCTACTTCAGGAGTAATGTTTAAGTCACCTCCTTTTTCACTCATCTGTAGGGTTTATATTGTGTATGACGAAAAGCCAAATCTGTCCAACGTTTTTCCATTAGAAATTCCGTTTCTTGCAGTTTTATTTAATACATTTTTGCCATTAACTATAGGCCTACATGCTGAAGTCTGTGTGATGTATCTTGTTTCACTGTGAAAAGAGAGAGAGAGGAGATATGTCTTACTCCGTCTGTATTCTTATGGCGATGGGGGAGTGAAGTGATGCTGTCCATCCATCCAGTGGCGGAAGGGACTAGTTGATACATTCTGTAGCGCAAAATAAAATTACAAAATATCTCTCTTCGTACTGTGTAGTTCCGTCACTGAGCTTGTCTTTCAAGAAATTGAGTTCCGGTAGCCTGTACAATAACAAGGTTTTGAAAGGAATCCTGAAAATTTACAACCCTCCTATAATCTCCACTCTCATTTGAAGGGACTTGGTTTTATTGCTACTGAGACAAGATAAACCTTACCAGGTATAGTTTCACTCTATATTATTATTATTATTATTATTATTATTATTATTATTATTATTATTATTATTATTATTATTATTATTATTATTATTATTACTTCAAGTCAGTAAGGAGAAGGTTTGTAAGTAGGCCTAAATCCCGAGAAAACAAAGTACATGATTATGTCTCGTGACCATAGCATAGTACGACATTGAAATATAAAAATTGGATAATTTATCCTTTCAAAACATGGAATAAATTCAAATGCATTGAATCAACAGCAACAAATATAAATGACACTCAAGAGGAAATTAAATGCAGAATAAATGTGGGAAATCCCTGTTATTATTCGGTTGAGAAGCTTTTGTCTTCCAGCCTGCTCTCAAAAAAGCTGAAAGTTAGAATTTATAAAATAGTTATATTACCGGTTGTTCTGTATGATTCTCAAACTTGGACTCTCACTTTGAGAGAGGAACAGAGATTAAGGGTGTTCGAGAATGAGGTGCTTAGGAAAATATTTGGGGCTAAGAGGGATGAAGTTACAGGAGAATGGAGAAAGTTACACAACGCAGAACTGCACGCATTGTATTCTTCATCTGACGTAATTAGGAATATTAATTTCAGACGTTTAGGATGGGCAGGGCATGTAGCACGTACGGTGAATCTAAAAATGCATAACTTATAGAGTGTTAGTTGGAAGACCTGAGCGAAAAGACCACTGGGGAGACCAAGATGTAGATGAGAGGATAATATTAAAATGGATTTGAAGAGGGTAGGATATGATGCAAGAGACTGGATTAATCTTGCTCAGGAGAGGGACTGATGGCGGGCTTATGTGAGTGAGGCAATGAACCTTGGGGCTTCTTATAAAAACCATTTGTAAGTATTATTATTATTATTATTATTATTATTATTATTATTATTATTATTATCATTGTTATAGCATACTAGATTTACATGAAAATACATCTTCCTGTGTGCAATTGTACAATTGAAATTTTCTTCCTCCATTCATTTCTATCTTTCAGTCGCCATCCAGTAATGTTCAGTTTTTGCTTGGAGGAGAGATATTTTAGGGAAGACTATACAGAGCAGGCCTGCACAAACAGCGCTCATTGAGCGCGGCCTCTCCTTCGGAGCGGGAAAGCGTCCAAACAGCTAGCCGAAAAGGTACATCGGAATGACGTATGCCTGCTATAGGTAGAGGACAGTCCACACAGCTATCTGGTGTAATGTGTATTATCAGTAGCTATTTCACTTTGCCTATCTACGGCTACATAATGGAGGAATCTAAAAGACGGAAAAGTGATCATCAGGCAAATTCTTTCAATATTGCATGGGAAAATGCTTATTTTTTCTACAGCAGCTGGAGTCAATACTTATCTGCCACAAAAGTTTGAAAGAAAGAGGAAAATATAATGTAATGCGTCATTACTAGTCCACACATAGAGATACGATGGTTTTGTTAGTGAAGATCGCAATAAAAAGATTCAGGAGTTCAAAGTTGTATTATTACATGAGGTAGGGTACGTTAGAATTTATTAATCTTTAACAATTTAAATATCTCTCTTCAGGGAAAAGACCAGCTCATTGTTGATATGTTGAATAAATTACGGAATTTCAATCATAAACTTACACGTTTCGTAAGTCAGTTTCGGGAAGGTAATATGGCTTACTTTCTAACGATAGAAACTGCTCGTGATGAAGCCATGTTAAACGATTATATGCAAATATTAATTGAAATTCAAAATGAATTTAATTTTAGGTTCCAAGATCTTGTTTTAATTGGAAATAAGTTTAAAGTTATCATAATAAATTCCTTTAATAACAGTTGAAATAGTGTCATAGGATATACAGCTTGAACTTACTGATCTTCATATGGCCTAAGGACTAAAGACCGTTTCAATAATACTACTAGTCTGGTTGAGTTTTACAAGACTAAACCTCAGCAATAATTTTCACGACTACACAAGCTGGCTGTGAAAATGATTACTATGTTTGGCTCAACATTTATATTTGTGAGTAACTATTTTCTATTATCAATTTTAATAAAGACAGACATCGAACATCTGTAACTGATGTTTCATTACGATCAGTAGGCTACTGTTCCTTTCATCTGCCAACAACATAAAACCCTGTTTTGAAGTACAGTACTGATAAATAAAAATATAACAAAATGATATTGTATATTTAAGTAGCTATAGAGTTTTTATTATTTCTGTAAAATAAATATTTCTTTAGTAATTAATAATAATCCAAGATAGTTTTGTAAACACTGAAAGGGAATTCATTTCATGAACACTCGTACTAGTACTTTTGTGTACATTTTGTACGAGATCACCCCTTCTTCCAGTCCACCCTTATACAGAGCTCAGCCAATATCTGCATTCCGCTCTCGAGCTGTGAGCCGACTCGGAGAGCGCAAACCTTGTACAGGCCTGCTGTAGAACGTAATGGCGAAAATTTTGAGCAATGGAGCTGTAGATAACTCTTGCGAAGGATTGTATTTACAGTACATGCGGAACGCCAAGATCAGAATAAAGACTTGAGTTTCTAACGTACCCTGGAGCGCTAGTGATCAACCAAAGACATCTGTTTTGAATGGTTTGAACTCTTATTTTCCGAAATTCCCTCAAACGAAATCGGACCATAACTTTCCCCTCTACAAAAGTACATCACCATCATAAACTGCAGAAGACCTTCTGGCCTGTCACGGTTTCACGAAGTTTTGTTTCATTTTTAAATAAATAATTGTTTTCTCCAGCGTAGCTCTGCCAACATTTCATTTTCCAATTGGTTTACTATAATAAATATATTTGTAATGTTAGGTATTCTAAGCGTTAGTGTAAGCAAATCGTCTCCATATTGTATTTTACTGTTTTATCTGCTATTTTTTTTTATTTCTGGTTAATTTTCTATGCCTTCAATCCTTTTGTAATCCAAAATGTTTCCTGCTGAAGGTCGGAGTAATTTTAACTATGAAACTACACTGTTTCAAAATTAACTTGATAATCTTGCTTTTAGATGTGATGAAACTACGAGTAAGTAAGAAATTTCTGTATTTGATTATGAATCTTTATTGAAAGCCCCTTGTTTATAGGAGATAATGTGATAAATGATAACACAGTACAAAGAAGCTGTGGGATGAAAAGAATGCGTGTGGCTGTGTTGGAGACGGTCATGGGTTTTACGTGAATACGTATCGAGAGATATAGACAAGATCTTTCGTTTGGCACCAAAATCAGGGTTCTACCACATCGGAATCGCGAAATATAGGCCTACTACCCGGAAATATTCGCGCAAGCCCAAAATGGTCGCCAGTCGCCGCGAGATGGCACCAAGTTCCTGCTCGCATCGTAGTTGTATACTCGATCGGAAGGAACACATTTATTTCAATCGTGTTATTAATAACGAAATCGTTATGTCGAAATGGACCAGCCTGCAAACGTTGCATCGAAGTTTCCATTCTGGTACCCCATATATCGGTCTCATTTTAAAGACATATTCACGTAAGAAAAACTTATGAAAACGAAGTATTCGGAGGAAAGCTGTCTCATAACAAAACTCCTGTCCACAAAGTATCTAATAGGATCGATCCCGAAAGTATATGGTTAATTAGTTTTGAAAAAAAAAACAGAGCTTACTTGGGGTAGAATTAGAATTGCAGTACCTGAATAACGCAATCTCTTCCGCCGATAAAGGTGTTAACATCTGTGATATGATTTATCATTAATTCGAACTCAAAAATGATCACAATACTACCTTCAGAGAAATTTGAATGATTGAAAA
The DNA here is from genome assembly GCF_040183065.1 of Periplaneta americana. Lineage (NCBI taxonomy): Eukaryota > Metazoa > Arthropoda > Insecta > Blattodea > Blattidae > Periplaneta > Periplaneta americana. Next base: position 77,935,852 of record NC_091123.1, on the reverse strand, counting down.
GTTTAGGGTTACTCGCATTGCACAAGATCATATTCATTTTACGATTTAGAGCTGTGCAACTATGTATGACAGGGGATTTTCTTCTTTCGCTATTATTTTGAGCCTCATGAAGTCTGATACCATTAACTCACTTCCAAGAATTAGGCCTACCAAGAAGGCACCACTTATGAGGCAACTAGGACAGGAAATAATGGGGTAGGGTGACCAGTTCCTTTCCCCCTCCATTGCATACATCGCTGACTAGCTACATATTAAACTAATCAGTCTTCAGATGGATACAGACAATATTGTTCTTCCTCTGACACATATCGTCAAGTGAGATGTACTGTCTGATAACACTAGTCAACAAATTTTAACTTTTTGTCTGTCACAGAAATGAAATCAGCTGATTTTTACTAAATCGACCCTGCTGATTACGAAAATGGCAGCGAAAAATCTGTAACACGTAACATTTTTGTGTGACAGAAGGGGAAATATTTTGATTAAAAAAAACGTTTTCGCGCATTTCAAAAGACGTAATTACAACAGTGAAAATAAATAAATTCCTAAAATGCAAAATTTATACACAAAATACACTGACGTTTCACAGAAAAATAATAACGCCGCATAAATAATAATTACAATAAGAAAAAATGGCATTAGGTTCCTTTTTTCCCCTTCAAAATAGGCTTTTACTTTATTAATTTAAAACTGGATGAAAGTAACTATAATTTTTTAAGGTTTATAAATTAAATTGATTAAAATCTCAAATCAAATAATTTAGGAGCCCTACATTGAAGTAAACAACCATATACAGACTTCAAGCTAGATTTTTAAAAAAAGTATTTAGTTACTTGGAGTTATTTTTTCCTCTTGTAGTTTGAGTCACCTTCTCTGAACAAAAACCAACAGTAGTCCCCCATCATACTAGAATCCCACCTTCCTAGATATATCGTTGTTCCATCCTGTGTATATCTTGATGGAATCTTTCCCCTTTTTCATCGCTTACAGCTCCTAAGTTCTCTAGGAAAAAGTCCAGATTGGAATGGAGGAAATGTATTTTCAGTGACATTCGACAACCAAGCTTCTGGTAACTATGCAGGAGTTCGTGTACAAACTGTTGGTAATTGTCAGCTTTATTGTTACCTAAAAACCCACTAACAACACTTACAAAGGCATTCCAAGCTTCTTGTTCCTTAACACTTAATTTTTTTTCAAAGCTCTCATCTTTCAAAAGTTTCCTAATTTGAGGGCCAACAAAAATTTCATCTTTCACTTTAGTCTCACTGAGTTTCGGAAACATATTCCTTACATATGCAAAACCTTCTCCGTTTTTATCCATAGCTTTAACAAAACTTTTCATTAAACTAAGCTCGATATGTAAAGAAGGAAGCAGTAATTTTTCCGGTTTTACTAAAGGGACATACTTGATATTATGTTCTCCTGGGACATAGCTTTCTCTGGGAAGCCAGTCTTCACTATGTAGTGTTTTTCAGTCGCTCTACTACCCCACAAACAGAGAAAGCAACAGTATTTTGTGAATCCATCCTGAAGTCCAAGCAATAAGGCAACAATTTTCAAATCTCCGCAGAGTTGCCAGCAGTATATTTTATATTGGAATGCATCTAGTAACACTGACAAATTTATATGTTTCCTTCATATCTACTGAATACGCCACTGGAATTGATGGTTTAGTGTTTCCATTGTGCAATAACACTGCTTTTAAACTTATTTTGGAAGAATCTATGAATAATCTCCATTCCTCTGGGATGTGTTGAAATCCTAGTTCTTCCATTAAGCCGTCTATATTTACACACATTCACATAGAATTCTTCATTATAAAATACTTTGAAAACCGTTCATGTCTCTTCCTGTACAACGAAATTTTAGTATCTGGTGCTAGCAGGTCCCTTTGTTGCAGTCTAGACCCTAAAATCTCAGCTTGTTGTTTAGTGAGATTAAGATCTCTTATTAAGTTGTTCAGTTCACATTGTTGAATTAAATGGGGTTCTTTATGATGTTCTGGGCTATAGGACGGATCAGAGAATGTTGATGGTTGAGCTAAATCATCTGTTTGTTCTATTGGAAGAACCAATTCCTCCAATTGCGAAGGAGGATTAGGAACAGGGAGTTTTGGTCCAGGTAGTACAGGTCTTATTGCAGATGGAACATTAGGATATTCAATTTTAGATCTTGTTTTCTTTGAAAATCCCGTAATCTTTGTTAAACAGAAATAACAGTCTTCTGCATGGCTTGTCGGTTCACGCCAGATCATTGGAACTTCAAACGACATACTTCGAGTCTTCTCTCCGTTCATCCAGTTTATCAGTTTTGAGTAACATGTTGTGCAGCACATATGGGGAGCCCATGATTTGTCCTCATCACACACATTACATTCAAAATAGTAATAATATGCTTGTTTTAACTTATCTGATAACGGCCGACGCTGCGATTTTGCCGTAAATTCTCCACATACGTAACAAAAGCTGTCCGGCGAATTTACAAACGCACGACGAGATTTTTTCATTCTGAGAAAGAGTAAATGAACGCGAAGATAAACACTTAAAACCAGCGGTACAACTTGTCACAAGCTCAAATAATATTCAACTAATCCTAAAATGCAATCTATTTCACTCTAAAAGTCCACCCTCTCAGTGCTTTCTGTCGGTCTAGCGTCATAAAGCAATAAAATAATACAGGTATATATCCTCCACTACGCACCTTATTAATGCAGACTCATGTATTTGAAAGAACCTATTCCTTAAAATACACTTTTAGTATATCCTGAGCAACGATAAGTTATAAAACGTATGAATATACTGTGTAACCGTTTAAATAAAGTCCATAGTTCGATACCCGAGTTCTTTGGTAAATTCATTCTTATTTTTTCACAATTTCCAATTTTCCTCTTAAATGGTGCGTGATGGAAAATTTTCAAGTTTAGATCTAGTATCAGCACACAAAAATTGATCTAAAATGACCATTTTCACCCTTGTGACAAAAACCTTGTTGACTAGTGTAATAGATGTACATATCAGCCAGAACCCCAATCAGATGATAATCTCTGTTCCAATCTTCTGTAATGTGTGCATTTTATTTCTTTGCGTAATCATTTCCTTGATGAACCGAACTCTTGATCTTATCTATCAAGATATTAACTTACTTAGAGCAATGTCATAATAATAATAATAATAATAATAATAATAATAATAATAATAATAATAATAATAATAATAATAATAATAATAATACTTACTTACAAATGGCTTTTAAGGAACCCGGAGGTTAATTGCCGCCCTCACATAAACCCCATCGGTCCCTATCCTGTGCAAGATTAATCCACTCTCTATCATCATATCCCACTTCCCTCAAATCCATTTTAATAGTATCCTCCCATCTACGTCTCGGCCTCCCCAAAGATGTTTTTCCCTCCGTCTACCCAACTAACACTCTATATGCATTTCTGGATTCGCCCATACGTGCTACATGCCCTGCCCATCTCAAACTTCTGGATTTAATGTTCCTAAATTATGTCAGGTGAAGAATACAATGCATGCAGTTCTGTCTTTGTTGGTCTACTGGTCGGCTTCTTTGCCATTGGAACCGTTGTCTGTCGGCCCAAACTGAACTAGCGAAGACGGATTTTTTTTTTTTCGTGGTTGGTAACTTTATAGCATCTATTAGATGCTTTATGGTTGTGCTAACAGATGGACTTACTTGTTAACAATGTGACGCTGAAACGTGTGTTCAGGTTACTGCCCAGCGACAGTCCTGATGTATTTTTATATTTGTGATAATTGGTTAATTAATATTAACCCGGCATATCACAATCACACTCACATTCATACAAATTTCCAGACTCTAGACTCCCAGGGAATTCCTCTTCTTCAAGAAAAATTCACCGAGAGCCGAGCCCGGGAATCGAACCCGGGACCTCCTGATCTGGAAAGTATTATGAAAATACTGTGCCAACCAAAATTCATTTGTCAAATTATATGCATTAATCTATTAGGAAATTACTGCTGTCTCTCATTTAGATTTGTGTTTTGTGTTTTAGACGTGAAGTTGGCCATGGTAAACAATAATGCTACAGTTTATCTTTTGTTTTATTTGTTGTTTGGAGTTATTAAGAATTGAAGGAGAGATCAGTATTATTCTGAGTTGTAATTTATTAATACTGATTGAGAGTTGAAGAAGAGATCATGTTGACTCCTGAAAAGCAAGTGGAGTTAATACTGTTATGTGGGAATAATCGCAGAACAAAGGAAGCTGCAGACGAGTTTCATCGTCGTCATCCAGACATTCCAAAACAATCAGGCCAATGTACTACAGTACCTATAGGCAGTTTATTACATACATTTGAAACAACGTTTAACTTGCTCGACATGAAATGTTGTGGTCATCCTAAATCGGCTACTGACGAACAACATTGAATAGATGTGATTGCAAAGGTGTTGGGCAATTCTGAAAGGTCAGTGAGCTTTGTGGTTCGAGAGTGATATCTATTCGCAGAATATTTAAATTGGCACGTTTTCAGCCCTGCAAATTGCAGCATATACCCTCTTAGTATTAATGTAATTATTGAGTGTAATTAGTTACCACTGCCACCGGGTATTTACCCATTTGCAGTGTGAATGACCACATACACACATACACTGTGCAAGAAGATGATCCACGGAAGAGACGAGATAATTCAACTGGATCATGCGGTTTTTACATACTGCCCAACAAAATGCACGTCATTGGTCCAAAGAAAATCCTAGATGAATGCGTGAGTCCAATAATCCATAATCGGTAAATAATGGTGTGGTGTGGAGTAGGCTTACTTAGGGGATATAATTGTGGGACCATATATTTTTTATGGAACTGCGAATCAGTACACATTTGGCGTATTGTTGGATAATATGTTATGGACTTCTTATGATTTATCAGAGAAAACTAAATTGGCTGGGCCACTGGCTAAGAAGAAACTACGTACACTGAGATACACTGAGATGAAAGCAGAAAATCTGAAATATTGGAGAATGCTGGGTTTGCAGTGAAAGAGCTACCCTTGGACAAAACACAATGAATGAATATGATTTACCACTGATGAGAATGTAGTTTCAGCTAGAGAGGATTGGACGGGGGTAGACCTGAGTCATGGCCTGCACGGTCACCAAACCTCACACCTCTACATTTTTTCTGTGGAGATATGATAAACAGCATGTATTTCAGAGAGACCCTGCAACTATAGGACCAAGGATCACCCATGTTATCCAACGAGAAGTCACAGAAGAAAGTCAGGGTCGTGAGAAACGTGTTCAAGTTGACTAAATGAAGTAATTACACTTTGAACATTTACGATAGTGCACTGTGCAGTTACACTGAGAACAGTAATCTTTACACATGCAACCGTAGTCATGTTCACCTGAAGGTAATGCAATGTACGAGTAATAATATAATAATATTTTGTTATCGGTATTTCATGGTGGAATGTGTTTACTAAGAGATTTGTTGCAAAGAAAGTAATTTTTATGTCTACATTTGTCATTTCAAAATAATACTTTTTTTCCCCATTTGACAAGTAACGTTTGTGTTATACGGTATTATCATGATTTCCTTCGGAAGAAAATTTAAAACTGGCATTTTTTTTGTCTTGGATTTCCGATACTTAAAATCCCGTCACTGATTAATAGCGCTCCAAGTTACATCAGAATTAAACTTTGAATGTAGCACATCGGACTTACATGGAATGTCAAAATTTACGCACATTACTTCCACTCTTCATCTATAATCTCTCCATCTTGTATTTCTCTTATCTTACTTCTTATTTCAGGGAATGTTTAATATATAATGAGAAAAGTTCTGGAAGTTTCGAGTATAAATGTTCTTAGTGGTTTGGAGATGATTTCATTTAAATTAAAACCTACTACTACTACTACTACTACTACTACTACTACTACTACTACTACTACTACTACTACTATTATTATTGTTTTTATTATTATCATCATCAGTGATGATGATAATCATCACCATTATCGTCTTTTCTCAACATGATTCATAATTTATCCTAGATATTATTACTATTTAATACGAGAAAAATTCGTACCGGCACCGGAAATCGAACCCAGGACCTCTCAGCTCTGCGCGCTGAGCGCTCTTTCCAACTGAGCTATGCCGGGACACGATACACGGCGCCGGCATAGCTCAGTTGGAAAGAGCGCTCAGCGCGCAGAGCTGAGAGGTCCTGGGTTCGATTCCCGGTGCCGGTACGAATTGTTCTCGTATTAAATAGTAATAATACACATTGGCTACTTCATAGTAGTCGTGTAATATTCAATGAGGTGGGCGAGACCTCATAATGAATATGCAATGTATTATCCTAGATAGTTTTCCTCATGTTCAGAACCAGAAAATGTGATGTGGTTCTAGGTATTACAATGCACGTATTTGTTCCTCTACTGGCAATATTTCCAGGTTTTACATCAGTCTTCGTGTATATACTTCAGATATGTAATACAATAGACTATATTTTAGATAATTTTCAGCCAAGACACCAAGTTCTGGTTTTACGGTATAGCAACAGCAATCAGTTGTCATGATTTTATATATATGAATTACAAGTTAGCAGTATTCGGCTTATATTATTTTATTACTGAACGATTAGTGTCAGTTGTATAATGATCCACAGATACAAATTGCTTTGGTACAGTACATGGTTATTTATAACTACAGTAGAATTACAATTATCCGAACACCAAATTTTCGGATGACCAATTATCCGGATCTATTTTCAGGAAGTTTATAAATAATTTATTCAGTGACAGAAAATAGTTCTCTTTGCTCCGGAAGAATTCTCAATGTGTTGCAGAAAATACTCCCGCAATATGAAGAGTTCCTTTTAATGTTTCCTTGAATGTGCAGGTCGCCCTGAGTGGCGCATTTGGTATAGCGCTGACTTTCTGTGCCCGACGTTGCGGGTTCGATCCCTGCCCACGTCGGTGGCATTTAAGTGTGCTTAGCGCCAGGCTTATGTCACTAGATTTAGTGGCATGTAAAAGAACTCCTGCGGGACAAAATTCCGGCACACCGACGACGCTAATATAACCTCGGCATTTGCGAGCGTCATTAAATAAATCATATTTTTTTTAATGTACAGTACTGTCATTTCCCATAACTATGGTCCTGGAACACAACTATGGGCCTTTCAAATTTTGTACTCCATAACGTAGTACCTCGTTTATCTATATTTTTGCTGTACTGTAGTTTGAAGTCAAGTCACTGCAGCTATCTACGAACTGTCTATATTACTTCTACAATGTTCTTTGAATAATTGTTTCGTGGACCATAGTTGTGTTCCAGGACCATAGTTAAGGGAAATGACGGTACTTTAAAATATACTTTTGTGTTTAAATATTTGTAAGTTTCTTAAAATACTTTTTCATGTTTAAATATTTTTAACTTCTGTTTTTTTAAAGAGTTTTTGTGTTTAAATAATTGTAACATATTTTGTTTGTTTTTTTAATACACGCAGTACTTTCACAACAGCATGTAGCTAGAGTGATTTTCCCTTCATCCGGATTTCCACATATTCGGATCATCCCTATCCCCAATTAGACCGGATAACTGGAGTTGTACCACAGTTAATATATTAGACTGCGGTTCTACTGTACAGTATTTCGAATATTCTTGTATTTGTCAGAAACTTTGAAAACTTGACATTCTGTTAATGAAGATATTATTATTATTATTATTATTATTATTATTATTATTATTATTATTATTATTATTTCAACAATAGCACCTCCTTGCGGCAGTTTGTGGATTTCTTGTCTGTCATAAAGCAACAAGTTACTTGGGCTCAAAACCCGGATTTCCTTTCAATTTCGTTCCGATGGCAGGGTGGTGGGGGTGGTGCACATTACCATCTTCTGGATTCTCATCGTCGAATAAGTCGTCGGTAGTTGCTGTAGGAAGTTAGCGGTGCACGGAATGCGTGTTGCTGACGATGAGACAGAAGATAGAGCCTTTTAGTGAGTGAGACAATGATGGTAAATACGAGGGAGTAGGAGAGTGAGTGAGAGGGATTGTGTGAGAGAGAGAGAGAGAGAGAGAGAGAGAGAGAGAGAGAGAGACGGTCGGAGGGAGCAGGCTGGCCAGTTGGTGAGGGGGGGGCACGTCGAGTATTGGTAGCCGTTCTCCCTTCAGTTGCCAGCTAGCAGCCGGACGGTCGGTGTACTTTGTATGGCCGCTCGTCTCTGGTACGGCTAACAGACAGGCTGGCTGCAAGCACCACGTGCTACTGACACCTGCAGCGAGAATCGTAGCTCGCGCCGAAACGTCGGGTCAGCACGTCGCCGAAACTGCAAGTGGAGGTGTCGAGGAGTGGAGTGTCAGTGCGCCCGCCGGCCGCATAGGTCCGTCGGACTGCCAAATCACAGAGAATAAATTGTAAATATCTGGAACAAGTGATCCTGACATGTGAATACGTAATGAGGCGGCGGTGCGCGTGCGCTGGACGGGCGTATGACGAAGATACCGAGGTGGGGTGTTTAGACTCGTACTGCCTGCCAATTGGTGCTCCCTTCTTTAAAAAAAATTAATACCTCCCCCCTACCGCTCCCTTCCCCTCCATCGATAACCCTCTCTTATTGATACCTTCCCCCCATTATCATCCCCGGGGAATGTTATTCAGCTGGAACCGACGTTCACACATGCCAATGCGATCGTGGAGTCGCGGCGCCCGTTCGTCTCTTCGGTTGTGACATTTCGTGGCAACCCCACGTGTGTTTGTGTTTGTGATCGTAAGACAGAAGCCATGCCGCGGTTATGCAGATGCACTTGCTGGATTTATCTCGGTGGTTCGTGAGTTTCGCATGGCACGTTTGTTTCCTGTGTACGCCATGATGACTAGTGGACCGGCGGCGCTGTGCGAGTGATTCACGTAACCTCTGCCCAGAGGAGGATGCTCAAGTGTTCTCCGCGGCCGTTCGTTGTTTTCACAGTGACACACAGAAGCGACTCTGGCGGACTTGAATAGAGACGCTATACGACGCTGGGTCGAGGAGGCGTCGGCGGTCGTCGCTTGCGGGGGCTTCGGCGGCAACACCGACAAGTCTGCGAACAACAACAACACCATCGAGAAGACGGTGGCCAGCAAGGCGGGGCACCAGCAGTGGTTCGGCGCGGCGCCCAGTCCCCAGCACCCCCAGCACTGGTGGGCGTCGTGGCCGGGGTTCAGCACGCCGGCCAAGACCGCGAGTACGGCAACCATCAGCCCTCCAGCCACCCCCAACAGTCCACCCATGCCCATGCTGCTGCAGCAGCCCCCGGCGCTGCACCACCACACCCCGCACGAAGAACAGCCCCTCGACTTCTCCGTGGGCACCATGAGCAAGTACAAGCAGCAGAACGGGGCCCTGCACATGGCGAGGCACCACAGGATCAACAACAGGCAGCCCCGCGCCAGGGGCTACCAGCAGGACTCGAGCAGCAGTTCCTCCGAAGACGAGGGGGTGGGCCCGCCTTCGCCGTCGGCTGCGGAGTCGCCCGGCCCGCTGCGAGGAGACGGTGAGTTCGCGCAATGGAAGTGACACGAGTGTGCAAGTGAAGCTCCAGCCCCAAATTTCTCTGTATTGGTGCAAACACAAGGCGCGTACAGAAAGTAAGTTCCGATTCGTTGTGACTGAAACGACATCTACAATATTACTCTGCCACCATAGGATAACACGAACTGTCAGCTATGTCTTCGGCAATTTCCTAGACTCCGTCGGTATCGAGATACTGGTAATCAAGGACGTAGATCACAGTAGAAGCTTCAAATAAACATAAAAGAAATTTATTTATCACCCATTTAAATTATTTCATCTACTTCCACTGTATGTCCTGGACCACATGCGTCTCGATAGTGGAACAGTCTAGAACATTACCACTTTTCTTTAGTCATTTCGCGCTACAAGCTCTTGTACACAAGCAGTTTATTCCGAACAATATTTGTCATTGATATTTTTCTCCGCTGAAAATCTGTTTAGATCTGAAATAGAAATGAGATGGCAAGGCTGATCTTGGAAAGAACTTAAATGCTGAAAATCTGATTCCGATGGCTATAAGTCACAGAAATCATATGCTCCATTGATGAATCAAAAAAATTCGAAAGAAAATCGTTCAAAGAGATGTGCAAAGCTTAAACTCAATGGGCGAAAGATCTGGATACTGCTTCCTTACAGCAGATGTCTCAATTCAAGAGGTTAATATGTGCAAGAGCAATTGACAGTATGTGTAATCTTGTGATAATCAAATAACAATAATGAAGATGTCATTGCGCTTATTCTCAACCAATTGGGACTTACTTTCTGGACGTTCCTCGTAGGTAGAAGCGAAGTGGTGCTGATGAATACGTTCTTTGCGGCTGTCACGAACTCGCAGCATTGGCCGGTAGTGCAAGCCCGACTGTCCGAGATCGCGAAATCACCGTCCGCGAGTAGAACTAGTAGCGAATGAAGTTCATACTCCGCGTAATTAAACTCCTATTTTAAATAAATCTGGTAATCCGTCTATTGCACGGGCGTGGTGTACGAATCGTTTCAGGCGCAACTCTGACGCTGTGAAAATTACGTTCTTGGGTTCGAATCCCGTCGGCGGTACGTATATTTTCACGTCATTTATGTGATTTCCACGCTACTGGTGTCCAGCCAGCTTCAGGATCAGAGTTACTTGAAAATCCGAAATAGACTTCGCGTAAGCAGTAACAAAGTTGTGGGAAAATCTACGTACTGTACCAATTTCACATAATTTTTGTGAATGGTGAATAAGTATTTGTCACAGTGAAACAAATTTTTAAATTCGTAAATGCGTAGTATTTGTAATTTTTTTTATTCCGGGCTATACTTAAAAGAAATTTTAATTTATACATTTAACGTGAATCTTTAGCGAATAACTGCGAACTAAAAACTGTAGTTTTTCCGACAATAAATTCAAAATAATCCTTCGCAAAGTGCAACTTGAAAACGGTTAACGAAATTAATATCCATTTTTATAAATTCAGTAAGCAGTGTGTGTGCAGTAATACATTAAATAATGAATTACACGACTGTTGTAATTTCAGTAACACTTTTTCCTGCTTTTATGAATACACA